>NW_028254585.1:0-77340 GCF_964263255.1 Lissotriton vulgaris
TAATACAAATAGCTAAATAAATATTTATTTATATATATATATATATATATATATATATATATATATATATATATATATATATATATATATATATATATATATATATATATATATATATATATTCACTAAAAAAAACATAGGTTTCACATCAGTTATAGTTAGCTGGAAATTTTACTGACATAAAACCAATGAAATTCCACGTTATAGTTAGTTGGACTCACTATAACTTGCGCGCCTGCAATGCACTGCTGATGACGTCACATATTACATCACTCATGACATGGTCAGTGACATCACTCATGACATCACTGATGACACCATCCAGTGAATGTGTGTCTTTATGAAAAATAAATATGTTTTATATTTGTATTTGTAAAGGACGATGGAAGAATAAATGGTTAAATAAGTGTGTAAATTGATGTTTTTTTTTAAAGAATTGATTGGTTAACTGCCTTATTAAGTGTATCTTAATGAATACATATATTAACGAGTAATTTTTAAATATTTAAATATATGTATCAGTGTTTCACTTTGTGTATAAGTGGCTGCATGGGTTGGTGACTGACTCACTGTTTGTATGTGTTTTGTAGACAGCATATGTGCAGGACTGTATGGGTGGATGAGTGTGTATATGTGTGTGTTAGTGAGTGAATGCCTGTCTCACTAGTGTCTTTATGAGTAACTACATATGTTTTAATCTTGTATATATGAGCATTGATGTATATAAGTCAGTATATGTGAGAGTGAGAGATTGAAAGAGTTCCTGTTTAAATAGGTATGTGTTTCTATAAGTGATTGTTTAAGAGAGTAAGTATGTGTAAGTTTCCTTAGAAGTAATGTGCTAATGTATGTATAGCTGTATATGCAAATAAATGGATGTTCAATAGTTTATTTGCATGTGTGAGTATGTGTGTGAGTAACTTTTGTAAGACTGTCGGTGTGTAACAGGATGTATATGTGTATCACTATATATGATGAGTGAGAATATGTATGAGTGACTATATAGAACTGTTGGTGTATGAGTGGATGTGTATATAGATGGTGGAATTACTGAATTGGTTATTGTAACTGGTATGGGTATCTCCATTTTTTTTGAAAATGTTAGTTTCTATTGTTTGAATATGTGTTTCAATGGTTACATTACACTGAAAGGAGGTCTATCAGTCTGTCACAAGGATGGTGTCATCAGTGATGTCATGAGTGATGTCACTGACCATGTCATGAGTGATGTAATATGTGACGTCATCAGCAGTGCATTGCAGGCGCGCAAGTTATAGTGAGTCCAACTAACTATAACGTGGAATTTCATTGGTTTTATGTCAGTAAAATTTCCAGCTAACTATAACTGATGTGAAACCTATGGTTTTTTAGTGAATTTAATAGGTTTTTTAAATGCTAATTCCTAACTATAACTGGTGTGAAACCTATGGTTTTTTCAGTGAATTTCATTGGTTTTTTAAATGCTAATTCCTAACTATAACTGGTGTGAAACCTATGTTTTTTTCAGTGAATTTCAAACGTTTTTTAAATTCTAATTCCTAACTATAAGTCTCCCTTTATAAATAAGACTGTTAGCACTCTAGTTGTTCTTTAGAACACTCTGGTACATTCTGTCATTGGGCTACAGTTGGGCTACATCTAGCTGATATTTGGGCTACATTTGGATTTTTTGGTCTCTGGTGGCCATCTTTGGGCTACATTGGGCTACATTGGGCCACATTTGGGCTACAATTTGGCATATATATATCCCAATGTAGCATAATATATATTTTTTCAAAGTAAATTTTCGTAAAAACCACTTAAGAATAGGGCTACCAGTCCCTACAATTTCTCCCAATTTTTATTTTTTATTTTTTGCTTTGGAGCGCTCCCGGTGCGCTTCCCGGGGAGCGCCCCGAAAAGCGTACTTTTATAAAGCGCCCCCGGGCGCGCTCCGGGGAGCGTCCCGTAAGCGCCAATATCGCGAACGAAAACATGATCGTGACGTATCGCGTAGCCGCGTCCGCGTGATACGCACGGCGTAAGCGCACCCGGAAGTACTCGAGCGAATACGATTGCGCAACGTAAACATCCGACGCGCTTACGCTACGCGACCCGGAGCGCCCCCGGGCGCACCCGGGGGCGCGTAGCGTAAGCGCGTCGGGTCATGTGACCTGAAAATAACACTTTTCATTGGTTCATAACAGTTTTGGTTTCATAATGATGAAGCCCCTGGTCTTGTGACCTGAAAATAACACTTCTCATTGGTTCAGGACAGTTTTTTTCCAAATGATGAAAGACCCCACCTTTTTTCCTTATTCTGACTTTGTCCTTTGACTGAGGAAGACCTGTTTGTACATCTCTGTACCTTTTTGATCTTAATAATGGCTTCAGTAGCAGCAGCAGCTGGTGCATCTGCCCCACCACCACCACCACCACCAACAGGACCAGCTCCAGATTATATTGGTGGTCAAGAAGAGGAGGAGGAGGAAGAGGAAGAGGAGGAGGGGAGGAGAAGATGGCTGCCTGAAGAAAATACCCCATACAAACCCAAGCCACACATTGTATGGGAGTTTTTTTCAATCCCAGAGGGCAAGAAAAAAGTGAATGGGGCCAAGGTAACTTGCCTAATCTGCAATGAAGAACTCTCACGGGGCAACCCAAACAAAAAATATTCATTTGGTAACTATACCATGATTCATATGACCCGAAAGCACCCAAACAACTACTCTCGTGCAGAGCACAGGGAACTGGCCAGTAACCTCCCCCAGTCATCAAGGACCACCTCCCAAAGAAACCAACCCACTTCATCAAGACCAGAAACATCAGAGATGATGCCTTGTATTCAGCCAAGATTTGCTGATTTTAAAATCACTTGTTCTGCAAGTGGCAAGCTTATCGCCTATGGTGAAAAAAGCGTAAAGCTCATCGTCCTTGCAGGTGATAATCACAAGTGCCCCAAAAAGAAGTAATTTTTTGGGTTTTTTGTTTTTTTGCTCCAGTTGAGCCAGTTTCAATTCCCTTTTTTTGTTTCTCCCCCTAAAAAAATACAAAAAAAATATAAAACTGTTTTGAAAAGCCAAAAAAATTACAAAATGTTCAAAAAACACAAAAAAATATAAAACAACAAAAAGAAGAAAAAAAAAAGTTATTTTTAGAACTACCTCCAATTTCTAAATAAAGGCTTCATTTTTTAAAAACTCTGTCATCTTTTTCCCTCATAGTACTTATTTTCAATGCAAAATCTCAACATTCTATTGTGAATAACTTTGGCGCCGGTTGAGGAATCTGCCTGAAAATTTCCTCAAATTTGCCTCGCAGCGCCCCGGTCCTTCCCTGAAAGTTTGGGGGGGATTTATCAAGCGGGGGCCGAGATAAAAGGGGGGTCCCAAAACATGTTTTCCGCATGTTATTTCCATAGGGCGTCCGACCTCACTTTTAGCCCGAACGGCTGAATGGATTTCCACCAAACGTGGCAAAATTGTAGGGACTGGTACCCCGATGTGCCTTTGCTATGTCACAAGATATATTCTCCAGTGGTTTTTACGAAAATTAACTTTGAAAAAATATATATTGGGCTAAATTGGGCTATATATATATGTTAGAGCCCAAATGTAGCCCAATGTAGCCCAATGTAGCCCAAAGATGGCCACCAGAGGCAAAAAAAAGCAAATGTAGCCCAAATATCAGCCAGATGTAGCCCAACTATAGCCCAATGACAGAATGTCCCAGAGTGTTCTAAAGAACAACTAGAGCGCTAACAGTCTTACTTATGACAAAAGTATGGCACACCTGAAGTCATCTTGATTGGAATAAAGTGTTAACACTTAAAACATTTAATTTGCAAAGGAACAAAATGAGGGGGTTCATTTTGCCATAGAAATGATGATTAGGGCTGAAGAAAGAAAAATTAGGGCACATTTTGAGTGACTTCTCAAATCCTCTTATATTTAATTAAAAAAATTCTGATGTGCAGTCTCCCACGATGGCCACCAGAGACAAAAGAGCCCAAATATAGCCCAAATATCAGCCAGATGTAGCCCAACTATAGCCCAATGACAGAATGTCCCAGAGTGTTCTAAAGAACAACTAGAACACTAACAGTCTTACTTATGACAAAAGTATGGCACACCTGAAGTCATCTTGATTGGAATAAAGTGGTAACACTTAATACATTTAATTTGAAAAGGAACAAAATGAGGGGTTTCATTTTGCCATAGAAATTTTATATATATATATATATATATATATATATATATATATATATATATATATATATATATATATATATATATATATATATATATATATATATATATATACATAAAACCTAATGGCGCTCGCCAGTAGGTAGTTATAGTTAGGATCTACTTTCCATAGGAAATCCGCAACATTCTATTGGGAATAACTTTGGCGCCGGTGGACGAATCTTCGCGAATTTCTCAAAGTAGGTGGCCCGCTCCACTCCTTCCCTGAAAATGTGGGGGGGGGATTTGTCAAGCGCGGGCCAAGATAAAAGGGGGGCCCCAAAACGTGTTTTCTCCATGTTAATTTCCATAGGGCGGTCAAACTCACTTTTAGCCCGAACGGCTGAATGGATTTCTACCAAACTTGGCAAAATTGTAGGGACTGGTAGCCCCATGTGCCTTTGCTATGTCTCAAGATATGTGCTCCAGTGGTTTTTACGAAAATTAACTTTGAAAAAATATATATTGTGCTACACTGGGCTATATATATGTTAGAGCCCAAATGTAGCCCAATGTAGCCCAATGTAGCCCAAAGGTGGCCACCAGAGACAAAAAAACCCAAATGTAGCCCAAATATCAGCCAGATGTAGCCCAACTATAGCCCAATGACAGAATATCCCAGAGTGTTCTAAAGAATATTGCTTTTATAAGTATGGTACTAAATGTCTTGCATTATTATTTACTTTTCATTCATAATTTTTTACACGAACCCAAGTAGCGCTCTGGGTGCGTGGACCCAGAGCGCCCCCCAAAAAAATGATAAAAAAAATGTTTTTAAAAAAAATATTATTATAAAAAAATAATACTAATTAATACTCACACAAAACAGCAAATTTAAAAAAAATTGTACGTTAAAAACTCGATATAGAAAGGAATTAGCATTTTAAAAACCTTTGAAATTCACTGAAAAAACCATAGGTTTCTCACCAGTTATAGTTAGGAATTAGCATTTAAAAAACCTATTAAATTCACTGATAAAACCATAGGTTTCACACCAGTTATATTTACCTGGAAATTTTTATGACATAAAACCATTGAAATTCCCACGTTATAGTTAGTTGGACTCACTATAACTTGATCGCCTGCAATGCACTGCTGATGATGTCACATATTACATCACTCATGACATGGTCAGTGACATCACTCATGACATCACTGATGACACCATCCTTGTGACAGAGTGACAGACCTCCTTTCAGGGTAATGTAACCCTTGAAACACATATTCAAAAATAGAAACTAACATTTTCAAAAACATGGAGATACCCATACCAGTTACAACAACCAATTCAGTAATTCCGCCATATATATACACATCCACTCATTCACCAACAGTTCTATATAGTCACTCATACATATACTCACTCATCATATGTAGTGATACACCTATACATCCTGTTACACACTGACAGTCATCCAAAAGTTACTCACACACATACTCACACATGCAAATAAACTATTGAACATCCATTTATTTGTATATACAGCTATACACACACTACCACCTTACTTCTAAGGAAACTTACACATACTTACTCTCTTAAACAATCACTTATAGAAACACATAATTATTTAAACAGGAACTCTTACAATCTATCACTCTCACATTTACTCACTTATATACATCAATACTCCATATACTAGAGTAAAACATATGTAGTTACTGATAAAGACACTAGTGAGACAGTCATTCACTCACTAACACACATATACACACTCATCCACCCATACAGTCCTGCACATAAGCTGTCTTCAAAACACATACAAGCAGTGAGTCAGTCATTGATGCATCAATGTGCTAAGTAATACCCCCACCAAACCATACAGACACTCATACTGATACTAAAAAAAAATCTAATAACCCATATACACACACATGTAGCTACTCACCAACCCATGCAGCCTCTTATACACAAAGTGAAACACTAATACAAACATTTAAATATTTAAACATTACTCGCTAATATATGTATTCACTAAGATATACTTAATAAGCCAGTTAATCAATCAATTTTTTTTTAAAAAAAACATCCATTTAGACACTTATTTAAACATTTATTCTTCCATCCACCTTTACAAATACATATATAAAACATATTTATTTTTCAGAAAGACACACATTCACTGGATGGTGTCATCAGTGATGTCATGAGTGATGTCACTGACCATATCATGAGTGATGTAATATGTGACATCATCAGCAGTGCATTGCAGGCGTGCAAGTTATAGTGAGTCCAACTAACTATAATGTGGGAATTTCAATGGTTTTATGTCAGTAAAATTTCCAGGTAACTATAACTGGTGTGAAACCTATGGTTTTTTCAGTGAATATATATATATATATATTTTTAAAATATTTATTTATTTCTTTTTTGTCCCTGAAGGACCCCGAAGGCCCCAAAAATGTTTTTTACAATAAAAAATCGCGGGTGAGCGCACGTTGTGCGCACTCAAGAATAAGAAACTAAAAAAAAATACATTCAAATAACAAGTTTGTTTGTTTAGATGTTGGGTGGCTCTAAAAAGAACTGTTGTGTTCATTGAGTGTTTTTTGTACCTACAAGTAAGTACTGATGCAGAATCTAAAGTTTGAAAGGAAGACTTTGTTCCCCTCATCTGTAAAATGTACACCATCTCTCCTATAGATGCCTTGCATGTTGTAACGCAAGTTGTTGTGGTTTATAGAACCCATACCATAGTCTCTAAGGAAAGCAGAAACAGACTTATTCACATGTTTCCTTGCTTTCTCAATCTGCGGACAATATTGGTTGGACTAGTTCCATTTTTGCTTTTGGCATATATTAGAATATACCAAGGCAGTTTGTGGAAAAGGTGAAATCAATTGTCCAAAGGTGTCCTTTAAAAGCATTTTCAGACCTACCACAGTAAAAGTGCCTAGGTCAATGCCACCACAGCGCACAATTATGAGGTCAGGGTGTGGGAGATGCAAAAAGGATTTTACCAATGGCATCAATTGGTGACATCTCAATCCTCTCTGGCCAATCCACATAATATCCACATTTGGTACATCAAGGTTGAGAAAGCATCTATTTGCTGCATACCTTTCACTCCAGAAAATATAGCTATGTCCTACAATCCATACTCTAAGCATCTTGAAGGCAGATCTGGTTGTACTCAGATGGGCTCTGGAGATGAAATGGCAGTTTGAAAAATAAGAGTTTAGAAGAAAATGTGGTAGAGATTCAGTGTACTTGAAAAAAAGAAATGATTGATGATTTCTGATTATTTAACATTGAAAACTAGGGTGCATACTACTGGTTTTAAAAGGAATAATACTATTGGTTTAGAAAAAGTCATTGAAAAGAACGTTGCACATTCCAGGATTCGCTGGAATATTGAGAAGTCAAGCACAATTGCTGCTTTGGTTTGGAACATTGAGAGGTGAACTTTTCACCTTTTGACTTCAGTTATGGTGGTCTATGGAGAGTTACCATGGTAACAGGCAGAGAGAGCAGTATGGGAAGGTTGAACATTATGTGAGTTTGAAAGTGTTGAAATGTACAACCAATTTAAATGTTAGTTTGGTTTTGAATTAGTGTGGGAAGAAATTTGATTGGTTATGTACAGAGATTTGTGTGTTTAATGAGAGGGAATCAGGGCCATTTGTGGTTGCAGTGTCTGAGGTACATTTCAGAGATTCTGCTTAAGAAAATCTGGTGTGTGATTGACACTGTTCTAAATCTTCAAAAGCATATTTAAAGGTGAGTTATTAATTTGTAAGGGGATATATGTTGTTCATTTTGAGTTAATAATAAAAATGAGTTGCAATGTGGAAGTTAGTCACTCTCATGCTCTTTCACTCTTCCTCACTGTCTTCCTTTCTCTCCAACGCTGTTCTTTTTCCTTTTTCAGTTTCTCTCACTCTCCTTTTCTTACCCTCATATCCCTTTCCTTCACTCCTGTTTTCTAACTGGTTCTCTCCATCTGAATTACTTCCTTTTGTTTATTTCTTCCCTATCATTTTCTCTCTCTTTCTGTTTCCTTCACCCTTGCTCTCTTTATACATCACTACTAGCAAGGTCCTCTCCTTCCCCCCTTTCACTGTAGTAATCATTTTACTGAATTGCAAGGGTTTCTGTTATGTGTCTAAGGTCACAGTGTGAGTCTCATGTTTGGATGTAATGTTGGGAAAAAAGTAATGCTGCAAATTGGAAATGTATTTTGAAAATGGCTGAGGTTTCTGCAATGCAATGTAGTCTCTTAATCGTTGTAGTGTGGTAAATGTGTTTTGGTAAAATGTATGGTTTTAAAGTGTTTGTCCAAGATCACACTGTGTGTCTCTGTAAATTATAGAATTATATTTGCACCTTTATATATAATCTCCTCTGTCTCTCCTCACAATGTACCTTTCTCTGCTTCCACTCTTTCCTTATATTTTCTTGTCTTTTTTAGCTAAGTTAGCAATGACCCATTTAATATAGATAGAGTGCTGTATACACTATGGGCAGATTTACAATCATATTGGGCCTCTTTCTTCCTGTATTGTGTCTCATGTTTGGATGTAATGCTGGCAAAAAAACGAATGGTGCATATTGGAAATGTATTTTGGAAATGAGTTAGGTTTCTGCATTGTAATTTAGTGGTCATTTACATGGGCTGTGTTCTGTGTCTCCCTCTCTTCTTCTGTGTCACTCAGTCTAACCGCCTCACTCCCTCTCACTCACTTGCTCTCCTTCTCTTTCTCCCTCATTTTCCTTACCTCACCCTTATACCCTTTCTGTAACTTTCATTGCTGTTTACTCATCGTCACTCCCCTTCCCAACTACATTTCCACCTGTCTCTATCTAACCCTTCTTGTCTTTTCCACTCTTTCCCTCACTCTCCCTCACTCTTCTTCACTCATTTAAATTCTCAGTCCCCTTTCCTCACTACGCTTTTCTAAGTCCCTCCATTCCCTCACTCAATTTCTCTCTCACTCACTCCCCACTTCTCACTTTCACTTACCTCACTTTTGTCATCCTCATACTCCTTCACTCCACTTCTCTTACCTTCACTCACCTTACCCTACTCTATTTCACCCTCTCCGTCCTTTACTCCCCTTGCCTGTCTCCACCCCTGCTCTACTTCTCTCACTCTGCTTCCCTCACTCTCCTTTCCTTACTGTCCTTTCCTTACTTGTTCACTCCCCTTAACTCACTCCCTTACCCTTACTCCCCTTCACTTATTCCTTCCTTATTTTTTTTCATCCATTTTTCTTTCCCTGTTTCTCTCTGTGTCATTCAGTCTCACTGGCTCACTCCTTCTCAGTTCTTTGCTCTCCCTCTCCGTGTCTCTCACTCTATCCTTCTCTTTCCTTCACCCTTAAAGTCCTATCCTCTCTCTTTCTATCACTCCTATTCTATTCCTCAGTCACTTTCCCTGTCTCTTAATTTTCTTTCTTCTCCCTCACTCATCTTTCCACTTACAACTTCCCTAACTATCACTGTTGTTTACTCACCATGATTCACTTTCTCTCTCTACACTTCATCCTATCTGTGTTTTTCACCACTTTACTTTCCCACTCCCTTTTCCTTACTTCCCCTCACTCTGCTTCTGTCACTCCCGTTCTGTCACTTTCCTTCCTTTACCCTTCTTTCATCACACCATCACTACATCTTACTTACTCCTTTTCGTTTACTCCCTCACTCACTTTTGTTCATTCATTTGTCTCTCCCTATCTCCCTCTGTCTCACTCACTGTTGGTCTTCTTACTACGTGGCTGCTCTTCAATAAACTGCACATATGAGTCAGTTGATTACGTTTTTTTACTCTTCCACTCTCCTTCACTCTATTTGTCTCTCCCGCTCTCCCTCTATCTTACTCAGTCTAACCGCCTTACTCCCTCTCAGTCACTCACTTTCCCTTTCTTTTTTTCTCACTCTCTCTCTCTCTCTTTCTCTCCTTCACTCTTCCTGTCTCTCTCTTTCTTTTTCCTTCACTCCTACTTGATCCCTCAGTCCCCTTTTCTCTCTCTTAATCTTCTTCCTTCTCTCTTTTTCCCCTTTCCTCACCCTCATACACCTTCCCTAAGTGTCACTGTCTTTCACTCAACGTCAATACCTTTTTCCACCCCCCTTCCTCTTGTCTGTATTTTTCACCCTTTCTCTTTCCCGATCCCTTTTTCTCACACCCACTCGCTCTCCTTATGTCACTCCATTATTTACTCCCCTTCTCTCACTCCCCTTTTCTAAGTTCCTCCATCCCCTCACTCCACTTCTCTCTCCCTCACTCCTCATCTCTCACTTTCCATTACCCCCTTCCCTCACTCTCATACGCCTTTTCTCTCTGTCACTCTACTTCTCTTACTTTTACTCCCTTCACTCTTGTCTACTTCTCCCTTTCCATCCCTTACTTGCCTTCTCTGTCTCTATTCCATGCTCCCCCTTTCTCACTCCTCACCTCTCACTTATGTTTTTCTTACTGCCCTTCCCTTAGTCTTTCTTTCGACTTACCTCACTCCCCTACCCTTAGTCTCCTTGTTTTAGTCACTCTTTCACTCCCCAATTCTCACTCACCATACTACCCTTCCCTCACTCATTCCATTAGTCCTTTCTCCTTTTCACTCAGTCATTTCAGTCATTCATTTATACTCTACACTTTCTCTCAAAAAAAGTGTGACACAGTATATATAAGATATAGCTCTTCTTTGAGAAGTGAGGTTAGTTCTGAAAAGAACTGTTTTTTTTGTCTTTTTGTGTTGTTTTCTTTAGTTTCTAAACAATTTTATAATTTTTTAGGATTATTTTTAAACAAAAACAGTAAATAGGTAACAAAAAATGGTATAACTGCAACAAAAATGAAAATAAAAAAGTTTAGCTGCATTTATGTTCTGCAATCCTAATGTCAATTAAGTTGACACTTTGTTCTCCATAACGAATGATTTCATTGCAGTCATTGCACGAAATATGCACTTTTTAAAAATTGGGATGTATGTCCAATTGTCGAGAAGTAGGAGTTTGAACTCCCGAAGATGTGCTCGGCACAGCAGGTGGAAGCTCCATAGCTTTAGCTCTGGTTGCAGCACGAGCATAGTTGATGGGATGCACCTTCTTGATGTGCCTAATCAATGTATAGATGCTAAAGCTGTTTTTTTTTCGGGTCTCCTCTCGACAAAACAGACCCACAGAGCACACAGGTGACTTTGGGGGCATTCCCTTTCTTTAGCCCCTCTGGAATTGTGAAGAATTGCCAAATAAACAATATTTTCTTTTTGTCTTTTGGTGGCTCCACAACTAAGGTTTGCACATCACTGTCCGAAGAAGAGTCTTCTGCCATGTTGAGAGTTGAAATCAACAGGATGTCTGAAGAGGTCCTTCTCCTAACAAAGTGAAAGAGATAGTGAGGGAAGTGGGTGGGGTGTTTGAAGATTCTAGTACAGTAACTGCTATGAACCAATCAAAAGTGGTATTTTCAAGTCACATGATTTCACGTGCGCACAACGTGCGCGCACGGTGCACGCACGCCACTTCAAAATGGCGTTTTGCCCGATTTCGCAAAAAGTTTCAAAATACAAAAAGAAGGCAGGGCAGACACTCCCTGACCCCCTAGGATTTCTCAGGGGGTCCCTGAAAGACTCAGATGGGCAAAAAAACTATTTTATTTTATTTAAAAATCGCGAGGAGCGTTCACGGTGCATGCACCCCGAAGCAAAAGTGTGTTAAAAACAATAGTGGAGAACGTGGTAAAGGAGGCAGTGAAGAGACTCCCTGTTCCCCTAGGCCTTCTCAGGGGATCCATGAAAGACCTCTAAAGGGCATCATTGAGGGCATGGATGGCATTGGATTGTGGTGATTTCTGTGTGTTTTTTTACTTTTTGGGGGTGTTGTTGTGCCCTGGCCATGTGGGTGGGGGCCATTTTGAGGCCTGGTCCAGGCAGGGCCTGGCCATGTTGCTGGGGGTCAAAGGTCCATTTTGAAGCCAGGCAGTGTGCTCAGGCCTGCCCCACTTTGCCTTGCTTTTACCCATTATGCCCAGGGGTAGTCAGTGGTGCATGGACCAAGTCTTTCTGTGGGGTGTCTTGAATTTAAACATAATTAAGGGCATGGATGGCATTGGATTGTGGTGATTTCTGTGTGTTTTTTTACTTTTTGGGGGTGTTGTTGTGGCCTGGCCATGTGGGTGGGGGCCATTTTGAGGCCTGGTCCAGGCAGGGCCTGGCCATGTTGCTGGGGGTCAAGGGTCCATTTTGAAGCCAGGCAGTGTGCTCAGGCCTGCACCCAGTTTACCTTGCTTTCACCCATTTTTCCAGGGGTAGTGAGTGGTGCATGGACCAAGTCTTTCTGTGGGGTGTCTTGACTTTAAACATCATTGAGGGCATGGATGGCATTTGATTGTGGTGATTTCTGTGTGTTTTTTGACTTTTTGGGGTTCTGTTGTGGCCTGGCCATGTGGGTGGGGACCATTTTGAGGCCTGGTCCAGGCAGGGCCTGGCCATGTTGCTGGGGGTCTAGGGTCCATTTTGAAGCCAGGCAGTGTGCTCAGGCCTGCACCCAGTTTGCCTTGCTTTCACCCATTATGCCCAGGCGTAGTCAGTGGTGCATGTACCAAGTCTTTCTGTGGGGTGTCTTGAATTTAAACATCATTGAGGGCATGGATGGCATTGGATTGTGGTGATTTTTGTGTGTTTTTCGACTTTTGGGGGGTGATGTTGGGGCCTGGCCATGTGGGTGAGGGCCATTTTGATGCCAGGTCCAGGCAGGGCCTGGCCATGTTGCTGGGGGTCAAGGGTCCACTTTGAATCCAGGCAGTGTGCTCAGGCCTGCACCCACTTTGCCTTGCTTTCACCCATTATAGCCCAGGGGTAGTCAGTGGTGCATGGACCAAGTCTTTCTTTGGGTTGTCTTAAATTGAAACATCATTGAGGGCATGGATGGCATTAGATTGTGGTGATTTCTGTGTGTTTTTTGACTTTTTGGGGGTGTTGTTGTGGCCTGGCCATGTGGGTGGAGGCCATTTTGAGGCCTGGTCCAGGCAGGGCCCGGCCATGTTGCTGAGGGTCAAGGGTCTATTTTGAAGCCAGGCAGTGTGCTTTGTGCCATAGGCCTGCACCCAGTATGCCCAGGGGTACTCAGTGGTGCACAAAACAACCCTCTCTGTGCGGTCTCTCTTCTATTAATGTAAACATCCATTTTTTTATTAGAAATAAATTTGCAATTTTTATTTTTGGTCTTTCCATTTTGGGGTGTGTTGTAATAATAATTGCCTAGTTGCAAACTATTAATTGAAGCACGACATATGCAACATTTATTTAACTGATGTTCCTCTGGCTTCGTTTGCTTTTAGGTGCACAAAAGACGAATCAGCCTCATCGTTCATCAACAGTGCCAGGAAGAAGTCCTGCTGCGGTGTGTGCAGCACAATGTTACGTGTGGACACAGACAACTCTGCAACTCGTGCAACTGCGGCCTGCTGTTCTGACATCTCAAGAAGATGGCCCCAAAAAAAGGTGCCCGTAGCTCCTCTAGCAAGAAAGTTGCCAGTAAGGTGGAGCAGAAGAAGCAAGTGGCACCACTTACCAAGGAGACTGGTGTGCTCACCGGCACATATTTGGGGGAAAGAAAAACTACGCCTGCAGCAGCGGGGTCTGCCAGGGACCAAGCTGGGAGCAGCACCTCCGCTTCATTGGCCTCAGTGCCACCACCACGTCAAGTTAGGTCCAAGTCCATGCGTGCTGCAGAGGCAGCCACTTTACTTGTTCAATTACCATCGACCAGTGATGTTGGCTCATCGCAAGAAAGTAGCATCCAATCAACACAGGTTGTAACTCATCTGACAAGTGTTCAACAACCACAGCCGCAACAACAACCACAGGTGCAGCAAGTAGAAGCCCAAGTACATGCGCAAGGAGAGGCGCAAGGAGAGGTGCACGGAGAGGCGCAACTAGAGGCGCATGGAGCGGCACAAGTTCCCACAATGCTTGTTCCTCCAGAAGTAGGGGCACATCAGGAAATCGACATTCAAGCCAAGGTATCATCTGAGGAAGCCACTCCTCCTGATGATTCATTATCTTCCAGATCCCCAGCAAGAAAAAGATCAAGGAGAGATACTACAAGTTCTTCTTCAAGCCCCCTTCTGTCTGATGACCTTGATGTCAACTGGAACCCACCACCAAATACAACAATGCATTCTGAGACTGAGAGTGAGGCACACCATGAGCCTACAAAGGTAGCTAAGTCTAAAAGGAAGGTTCCCACAAAGCTTTTAATTATGGGTGAAGATGACAAACAAGAAGTGGTGTATTCTGCTGAACAATCTGACGACGACCCAGTCATCACAGACGTGACTCAAGCCCCAGCGGGCATGCAGCAAACAGACATTTTATCCTATCCCGAAATTCTGCTGAACGGGATGTGGGTGGCGTGGAACTGGTACCACCACCAACGCAGTTAACCTCCACCACCAGCAGACATTTCCAGTCCTCAGTTTGGGACTTCTTTTGTGTTAGCAAAAAGCAGGAAAACATGGTTGTTTGTTCCATTTGTAATACGTATGTTAGTCGTGGTAAGCTTGGTACCAACTATGGCACCGGAGGCCAGAGAGGTCATCTCAAAAAACACCACCCTACCATTTGGGATGCGCACCTAATGAAGATTGAGGGATCCAAAAGTACAACAAATCCAAATGTATCCGTTGATATTGCATCTGATGAGACATCAATGCGAAAAATAAACCAATGAGCCTAACTGGGTTGAAGTCATCATCATCATCATTCCGTAAAATGCACCAGCCCAAAATTAGAAGCATGCTTTGGTCGGATGCGCAATTTGAACGCAACCACTCAACGGTGCGTCTGTATAGCGCAAAGCTGGCTAAAATGTTAGCGCTGGACCTTCTCCCTTTTTCTTTCGTGGAAGGGGTTGGTTTTCTAGAATTTGTGGCAACAGTCTGCCCTAAATGGAAGGTTCCTAGCCGGTCCTATTTTGCCAGAGTTGCGGTTCCAGCACTACATGAAGATGTGCTGGAGGTGATTGGGGCAGCTTTGCAGAAGAGTGCTGTTCACACTATACACCTGACAACAGACATGTGGACCAGTTGCCAAGCCCTTGATTACATGTGCATCACTGCACACTGGGTCTCTTTTTCAGGGGTTAGAGCAAAGATAAACGCAGGTGTTGACCAGGACACAATTTTTCAAGCTACTCGGAAACATGCAACAGTAGCCATGTTTGCCATGGAGAAATCTCATACTGCATTAAACATTTTGGATGAGTTTAACACAAAGGTATTTCAATGGCTGTCTCCAAGAAAGCACATGATTGGTTATGTTTCCACGGATAATGGCAATAATGTAGTTAAGGCCATGCATGAGGGTGGCTATTTCAGAGTGCCGTGTTTGGCGCACTGTATAAACCTGGTAGTGCAAGATTTCTTGAAAAAAGAAAATACAGTCAGCAAGTTACTGACCACCTGCCGAAGAATCTGCACACATTTCAGCCATTCTTTTAAGGCCCGGAAGGAGCTGAGGCGCATACAACATGAACGTAGACTGCCAGTCAAAGGACTCATCCAGGAGGTGGTAACCCATTGGAACTCAACCTTCTACATTCTTGAGCGTCTGTCTGAGCATTGGGTGGTAATCAATCAGTATGTCTTTGGACTGGGTTCTACTATGAAAGACATGTGGCTAGAGTTGGAGGAATGGAAGCTAGTTAAAAGCCTGACAGACATGCTTCGTCCTTTTGAGGTCTTCACGCGTGAAGTCAGCAGGGAGGAATGTACTTTGGGCAAAGCTATCCCATTGTTGCGCATGCTAGAGCACCAACTGAAGGCGGTGTCTTCAACGTTCAAAGATGATACTGACAAGCAAGACGCATATCAGTTGGCGGAGATCTTATTAAGCCGCCTAGTTGGCAATCAAAGGCTTAAAAACATACATACAGAACAACATTACATTTGTGCCACTATTCTGGATCCACGGTACAAAAAGGCAGTGGCCAGCAAAGCATTAATTCCTTTTGATGAAGCAGATGTTACAAAGTACAAACATTGGATAGGTGTGTCAGCCAGAAAATTGAAGGAAGCGGCAGTAGTAGTACTGAATCAGCAGGCCATCCGGCGTCAAGGTCCACTTCTGAATCTGTGGCCGAAGTAAGTCACTTTCCCTCTCAGCCGTTAACGACACCAGCACCCGTATCATCATCCTCACCTGCACCAGGCCCAGCCATAATATTGTCGGAAGCGGATTGGCTAACTTAGCAAGGGTTTGCTCATTCCAGAGATGCAAAGGCCACAGAACAAAGTACGCAAAGTGGAGGAACCCTGGAGAACCTTGAGTCGATGGTGCAGGCCTATCTGGATGAGCCAACAGAGGTCTTTGTTAATCAGAACCCATTGGTGTATTGGTATGGGAAAAGGCATCTATGGCGACAGATCACCAACCTGGCTATAAATTACTTGTCTTGCCCACTCGCAAGTGTGTCTTCTGAACGTGTTTTCAGTGCTGCTGGTGGCATTGTAACCTCAAAAAGGAGCCGCCTCTCGGCCAAAAATGTGGAGAGGTTAACAATGATCAAGATGAATCAGCACTTCATATCACCAGATTACAAAATACGTGAATGTACGGCAGAAGAAGAGGACACCGACTTAGATGGCGGAAGTTCTTCTCTGTTACCTGACCTACTCCCATCTCATTTCGCAGAGTTTGAGGATGAGCTCTACTTCCCTGACACCGAGCCCTGAAAATGACTTACTTTCTTTTTGTCCTTATTCACTTTTATTCCTATGTGTCTTTCTTTGTTTTGCAACTTTTACCACAACAAAACTTTAATCACCTAATCACAACAACAAGCCCATCAGCAGAACTCTCTTCACTTATTTCCTTATAGATTTGAAGGTGCCGCAGTCTGCATTCCTCAGGTTCACAAGTTCACAAGAACTCAGTCATGCTCCTCTATCCTCCTCCTCCAGACTCCCCCTATCCATTTCCCTCAAAGCAGATGGCTGGATTCCGCACACACAATGAAGAAATAACTTTGTCTTCGTAGATGAGTCCCCTCAAGTGGGACTGGAATTACTGAGTCCACATTAATGATGGCTGACATAGTTACTTCTGAAATTGACAGGAGGGGCTGCCCTGTGGCACTCACTTCCAGAAGAAGATGCGGACAAAAAGTGGAACAGGCAATGAATGAATAATGAGAAGATGGCATGCAGTGGACAGCCATGGCTGTCTGACTCTGATGGAAGCAATTGTTGTTCGTTTGTTGTGCATGAAATGAATCTCTTCTGTTATTATTTAATCTTTTACACACTTAAAGAAACACAAGTCTACTATGCTTTTTTTTACCTTGTTTAATTCAAATTGTACTTCAACTGCAGGGCCCACTACGTTGCATTTTCCAATATGTTAAATGTCCTTGGAGTCACTGTTTGCCAATATACCATGATGATTGATGATGAGTGTTGATGATCAAAGTTAACTAATATTTTTTTTTCTTTACAGTCACTCGCTGGGATGGATTGGATCATCATTGCCGGTTTACGGAAGAAGTATGTCCAATTCGTGAGTGGCAAACAGGTAAACCAGTCAACAACAACTACTACAACAGAACTACATGTTTGTCATGTCGTGATGGAGTGGTCGAGCCAGTGTAGTGTTGTTATGCCTGGCAGAGTCCAGACAGCAGTTCATGTAAAATTGGGGCTATGTTGCAGTTGCTGCATACAATTAGATATGCCGCAAGGGTGAAAAAAACAGAAAACAATCACAGCCTCCTAGAGGTGGAAGGGCAGGCCTCTGCGAGGTAGCAGTATAGCATGTTTTTGGGGGTCTGTTTGGGGGTCTTCTAGATTTTTGTGACTGGGTTGAGAGGTCTCGGAGCACTCGTGGGAAGGACTAATTTTGATTGCAAGTGGTTTGAAGAAATTCCATGTTGGAAAAGGGGAGTTAGGGCCTAGCTGCAGAGTGCGCTTGGATTGATTTTGGAAGTAGGCCTGAAATGTTCTAAGTGTCCCATTTTCCATTTTTGCTTTTTGCCTGTTTGGGGGTATTCTACTATTTTGCGGGTGGGTTCAGGGGTCTGTGGGCAATGCTGGGAAGGTCTAATATCGGAATCAAGTAGTTTGGACAAAATCCATGGTGAACAGTTTTTTCAATTTTTGCTCACTTTGGTGTTTTCGGGGGGCTGCTTGGGGGGGTTCCGGGTGTTTGGGGGGGGTTAGGGGGGTCTTGCAGCACATCTGCGCATGCCTACTTTTGGTTGCAAGTGATTTGAAGAAAATCCATGTTGGGAAAGGGGAGTTAGGGCCTAGCTGCAGAGCGCGCTTGGATTGATTTTGGAAGTAGGCCTGAAATGTTCTGTGTCACATTTTCCATTTTTGCTTTTTGCCTGTTTGCGGGTGTTCTACTTTTTTGCGGGTGGGTTCAGGGGTCCGGGGGCAATGCTGGGAAGGTCTAATATCGGAATCAAGTGGTTTGGACAAATTCCATGGTGAATTTATTTTTAAATTTTTGCTCACTTTGGGGTTTTTGGGGGGCTCTTTGGAGGGGTTCCTGGTTTTTGGGGGTGGGTTTTGGGGTCTGGGAGCACTGCTGGCACAGTCTAATTTTGATTGCAAGTGGTTTGAAGAAAATCCATGGTGGAAAAGGGGAGTTAGGGCCTAGCTGCAGAGTGCGTTTGGAGTGATGTCGACTGGTAGGCCGAACATTTTCTAAGAGTCACATTTTCCATTTTTGCTTTTGGCCTGTTTGAGCGTGTTCTACTTTTTTGCGGGTGGGTTGACAGCTCTGGGGGCATTGCTGGGAAGGTCTAATATCGGGCGCAAGTGGTTTGGAGAAAATCCATGGTGAAAAAGGGGGGTTAGGGCCTAGGGTTAGGGTTAGGGTTCTAAAATCGCAGTTTACACCTAGCTTGATGGGAAAGTTCCGCAAATTTCGCCCACACTAATTTATCCTTGAGAAGTAGACTCAGAGTACGCACTTTCGAAATGATGCTTGTATGTTTTGTAATACTGTCGACTCTGAAACTGAAAGTGTTATTTATGCACTACACAGCGTACCTTATATTTTTTTCTCTGTGGTGTTTTAATAACACTTCCTGTTTTTCCATCAACAATTACAGGCCGGCTTTTACCCTGTGCAATGGCAAAAAGGATGACCTCAGGCTTAGCGACCCGCAATTCAGCATCCACCAGGCAGGCAGTGGACAAGGTGTCTTCTAGTCCCCAACATTGATCGGCAGAGCGTCAGATGGAATGGAGGAGTACCGTGAAAAAGAGCAATGGCTGGATGCATGCAACTTCCCAAATTCAACAGGACAACTACAACAACATACAGTTACAGTATCCATCTTCATTTCTACTTATCTTTTAAGTAATATTATTGCTGTGAACTTCTGTGAGTGTGACTCTGTGCATTTGTTTTCTCTCTGCTTCAATTCATCCCTCCAGCCATTGTATACTTTTTTCTTTGCTATATTTTAAACTAATTTAATGTACTAAGTGGTTCTTCTCTCTGAGGGCAGATAGGCAAGTGAAATTGCGTAATTACTGCAGCCCTGTACTGTCACATTGTTTCTTCATATTTAGTATATTGTAGAAAGTACTACTTACTTTACAGTAACCTATCCATTTAGTAAACAACTTCATGCATGCAGTAGTGCATGCACTTCCTTTATGTCCCTTAAAAGATTTACGGATAGCTTTGTATCCAAAGATTTGTTTATCTTCATTTGTTGTTTGTCCATGCTGTGTTTTTTTTCCTTTCTCCACAAAACTTTCCCCACAAGCCCCATTCACATCTAAGTTTCAAACCCTAACCCTCTTCCCACGAGCTGTGTGGTTTTCATTGAGGTGTGAGTAAAATACAACAAGAATTACACACACTTGCTGGGGAGGATAAGGTCAAAGCAACAAAAAATATCCTCCTCCTACACGTGGCGAATGATTACGCTGCTGTGCCCTTCACCTTCAGTACTATTTCTTGTAGTAGCCAAAGCCAAACTCCACGCAACTAGTATACTTTGGAAACTTTAGCATTTGTTAGGCTAAATTATGGCACTGTTCTTGTGTACTATGCTATCTATCGTACTGTTGTAATGATCCGCTCAGGCCACTCAAGGTTTCATTTTCTTTATTTTCATATGCTGCTACTGCGTACCACCACTACTACCACAATGATACCATTTCATCCGCCCAGGATTGCCAACCTTCATCGCCAGTTGCCATGCAGCCAGCCCTGTGCCTAGCCCTAGGCCTATTCTCAAACACGAATCACAGGTAAGATAAGCGTTTGGGGGGAGGAAGAATAATGGAGTAGGAGGAGAGAGGAGAGACTGACGGTAGTACTACTAAAGTAGTAGGACAATTGAATTCACTAACTCTGTGAGTGACACTTACTTTTGTAAACATTTGGGTGATTAATTAGACAATTTGAATCAAGCAGCCAGTTAAGTTTCAGGAAAACAAACAAACAGTTAACCCCCCCCGCATCCCTGCAAAACAGTAAAAACGAGTATGCAATGTTTAAGTTGAAAGTAAATAATTATTTACTTCCATAACAAAAATAAACTATCCCGCAAGATCCGACCCACCAGGCTCCCTAACCCCAAAGAATATCAGTGAAAAAGTCCCCAAAGTCCAAGAAAAAACCCAACTCCCAATTCCCACCCCCCCAAAAGTCTTCAAAAAGGGGCAAGGGACAGTATCTCCTCCTCTACTGCCGCCGCCGGTGTCCATTGGCCAGGTGGGCCCGTTGCTTCCCGCGGAGGTTCTTTTTGGGCAGGCTCTTCATTCTCTCCATCGCCTGCTCAAGATTGGACACCCTGAGGGTTAGGCGGAGGATGCGGGCCTTGCACCTGCTGTGGGGGAAGCTGATTTTTTTGGCTGCTTGGCGGTGGCGGGTGGCTGCGGTACCACGGCTCCATGCCACTGGAGGCTCGCGCTGACTGGCTGACCCAGGTAGCGCGAAGGAGGATGCAGCGGTCGCGGTGGATGTTGTGGTGGACTGCAACTGCGTGTCCTCCTCCTCCTGGGCCACCAGTCGCCAATATTTGGAGACAATCTCCTCCAGCTTCCTTTGCCGGGCCCGTCTAGCCAGCTCCTTCCATGTCAGTTTGGAAGGAGCATCTATATGAAGAAAGAAAGACATACTGTAACCAATGCTCTTCAAGATTAACACAAAATAATTCAGCAGAAAGTTGTGTCACAGTAGAACTAGCAACTTGCAAGCACAGTACATGACATTTGCGGCCTGTATCTATCTAACCTCCCAATTTGTCAGCCTCTGCTCTAACATTAGTGGGAGTTTCAGGAATTAATTCTACGAGCATTATATGGACTCACTACATTAGAGTCGACTATGACAGTACACCAGTCTTATTCTTCTTCTTCTCTCTTGTTTAGCGAAATTGGTACATAAACTTCTGGAAGCCGGCATAATGCCAGCGCAGTCAGCTTGAACCCGAGAAAAACAGACGCAAGCCATGATAACAGACTTGCGTTACTGTACCAGTCCAGTACATGCAGGTGGTGAAGCTCTTACTTTTCTATTACGGGTGGCACTGAGAATACTCTGTTACAAGAGCTACTGCTTAATAATTTAACTTTCACCCTAGAGTGCCAATGACTACTAGAAAAAGAAAATGAAGAAGATAAATAATATGATTATCTATCCCTTCAAAGGATATTTGCTTACATATGGGATGACGTTAGGTGCTTTGTTTTTTATTTTCGTGAACACTGATAGGCCACACATGAATGACAGAGTTGTACTAAAATTATTAACAGAGGTAGTGAGTAGCCCCCGTAATCGCCGGATATATGCTGTGCTTGCAATACAAACTACTGTTACTATTCATCGTAGTATTCGGAAAAATTACAACTTCTTTTCCTTGCCTTTGCTACACTGGAACGGACGTGCAGTTGCGGTGTTACATGCTCTTCAAAGAAACACTTACTTCAGCCAGTGACCGTCTACTCTGTCTACATACACATATGCTATCTATGAGTCAGATAGTACCATGATCGAGGCATCCATCCATTCAAAGTAAATGTCAATCATTCTTCTTAATGTCTCAACTGGACAAACCTTAGTTTTTCTCACGGAAAAACAACATTTTGATTTTATTTTGGAAACCGCAAGCCATGCATCCGTGCTTTACTGGCATTTTAATTTGAAGCAAAGGATATATTGCGCACACATACAGTTTCTGTTTCACCCACCCAGGCAGTCCTCTTCCCTTTCTCCTTCCACCCATTCTTGCTTCATCCTTCAACCGGACATGCATCATATTCCCAGCCACATCGGGCAGCATTCAAAAACACTTATCATTCTTTGCCTGTCATCATTACTTTTTAACTTGCTCGTCCTTCCACACTTACTTACACCCTTCTTTCCCTTTTTGTTCATCCTATCCATCAAGTTCATCTCTGATCTGAGTTGGCTTCTCGATAAAACTTTCACAGCTAAGTTGATGTCAATTTAGAGGAGGCTACTACCTGGTTGATAAAAACTTAGTTCTAAATTTGTAAGTAGCATCTGTTCCACATCGCGGTGTACCTGTATACCTAAATACCTGACCAACTTGTCCCACCATGCCAGTGGGAACTCCTGGTACCATTCAATGGTTCTGGTGGTCAAAGGGAACAGAAGGGACTTACTTCAGTTGATACCCAATCCTGAATATCGACCGAAGACAATAATCTCCATGATCAGTGGATCTAAATTGGTTTGAAGGCAGGGGACATATAGCGACATGAGGAGGGGGCCGATGTTTAACTGTATACCTCTGTGAAGGTGGGTCTCCTGAAAATGGCAGACCAAAGGGTCTAATGCTAATATAAACAGTAAATGAGTCAACGGGCATCCTTGCCTGATGCCTAGTGAGAGATAAAATGGGACAGATAATTTGCAGTTCAAACAGAGTCTGGCAGTGGGACCGGAGTACAGTAGGGCTGCAAGGTATATAAAATTCTTGGGCATGCCCAGCTTCCTCATCACAGCTCATATGAAAGGCCATTCCAAAGAATAGAACGCCTTTTCGGAGTCCAACAGGACTGCCGCCGTCGGGGTCTCTGGGTTAAACCTATGTAGCACTGCAAGCAATGTATGCAAGTTTAGCGCAGTGGACCTATGGGGTACAAAGCTGGATTGTACAGGTGATATAATACGATCTAACAAGTGAGCAAGCCTCAATGCAATAATTTTGGCTAGAATTTTGTTGTCCAAATTCAAAAGAGAAAGTGGCCCAGATCCGCAGTTCAAAGGGTCTTAGCCAGGCTTGGGTGGAAGGACGATCAGGGAGCAATGAATTCTTTTCAAGGGCTTCGCTGTAAACCTCAAGTAGATGAGGAGAAAGTATGTCTATATAGTGTTTGTAAAAATCGCCTGTAAAAACGCCTAGCCCAGGTGCTGTATTGCCATTTAAGGTGTCTATGGCACTGACTATTTCCTTTTTAGAAAACGGCTTCGCCAAGAATTTCTCCATATGGTCCTCAAGCAAGACCATTGCAATCTCATCTAAATAGGTCATGCAGCCGCCCTCGTCTTGTTGCAGCCGCATGGTGTATAATGCTGTGTAATAGCGACAAAATTCCTCCCTAATCTCTGCTGTGTGAATCTGTCTATCATCCGAGCAAAGAGATGTAACATAAGTCTTCCCCACATTAGGTCGCAACACCTGCGCTAACGAGGCTTCCTGGCCTGTCCCCCTCGCCATACCTTCTGGCAGTGACATATTTCCTCAGAAAATGTGTTTCGCTCTCCGTCACCACTCTGAATTCTGTCAATAGCAGTGAGTGGTTGGCTTGCTTGGCCTGATCTGGGTGCATCTGGGTGCATCAGTAGGTCAGCACCTAGTGTTTTTAACTGATCTTCCAAGCGGAGGGGTATCTCAGGCGCTTGTACGCATACCGCTGTGGAACCCTTCCTGGCTTTTCCCTGTGAGGTGCCCACCCCTGGGCACCCCCAAGGTGAAGCCAGGCATCCTATTGTTGTTGGGGCCGTTGTGGAGATTAAGCAAGCTATTGCCCAGAGTTGCAGAGTGGAACCCATGATTAGAATAGGCACCGAGGCGAGAATTATCAGGTCCGTTGAAATTGAGCCCAAGACCCGCCGAGGTGGGAATTGAACCCTGGTCCCGGGCTAGTCCTCTGCATCAGGGTCTGCCGCTTTAACCATTGAGCCACACTTTTCCACTTCTCTGGTCTGGGAACCTTGATTTGTATACAAACCGGTGAATGGTCCAAGTACGTACTGGGCAAGTGAGTAATTGTGTGGAACCAAGGTGCTACGGTGTGGGAAACTAGCCAGAAATCCAGTTGTTTCCAGGTGTCATGGGAGGCTGAATAGTGTGTGTATCTCACTGCTCCATCAGGATTCAAGCAAGCCGGGCCGAAGACGGCTGAAATGCCAGAAACCGGTCCCCGGTAGCTTGTCTCCTTTCTGGTAAAGAATTGGCTTGGTAGTTTAGTCTGCCCTGTTCCCATGATGCACTGGGCCAGGGACAGACTAATTTGCATATAGCCAGGTTCTGAGCTGGGATGGGGCAGTGAGATAAATAACGGTGATGGATCAAGCCCTGATCTTTGGACTGGGTAAGAGTGGTCTGCTCAATTCAGACACTCTGTTCATCACCACCCCCTTTTGTAAATCGAGTTTGGCCACTATAGGTGTGGCAGGGTATACTCAGACATGAGTCCCTTTCTCACTGCTCCATCAGGATTCAAGCAAGCCGGGCCGAAGACGGCTGAAATGCCAGAAACCGGTCCCCGGTAGCTTGTCTCCTTTCTGGTAAAGAATTGGCTTGGTAGTTTAGTCTGCCCTGTTCCCATGATGCACTGGGCCAGGGACAGACTAATTTGCATATAGCCAGGTTCTGAGCTGGGATGGGGCAGTGAGATAAATAACGGTGATGGATCAAGCCCTGATCTTTGGACTGGGTAAGAGTGGTCTGCTCAATTCAGACACTCTGTTCATCACCACCCCCTTTTGTAAATCGATTTTGGCCACTATAGGTGTGGCAGGGTATACTCAGACATGAGTCCCTTTCTCACTGCTCCATCAGGATTCAAGCAAGCCGGGCCGAAGACGGCTGAAATGCCAGAAACCGGTCCCCGGTAGCTTGTCTCCTTTCTGGTAAAGAATTGGCTTGGTAGTTTAGTCTGCCCTGTTCCCATGATGCACTGGGCCAGGGACAGACTAATTTGCATATAGCCAGGTTCTGAGCTGGGATGGGGCAGTGAGATAAATAACGGTGATGGATCAAGCCCTGATCTTTGGACTGGGTAAGAGTGGTCTGCTCAATTCAGACACTCTGTTCATCACCACCCCCTTTTGTAAATCGAATAGTGTGTGTAAGCCGAATCGTTGGGGAAACACACTCGCCAAATGTCAAATAAACAAATGGAATCACAAATATCTCTGAGGACTCCATTGGCTCGGGGCTTCATAGCGTGGATTGCGAAAGCAGATTAAAATCACCCCCCAAACAAACATAGTCTACGCCCAAGGGGATCACGAGTGCATGTAGGGGATGAAAGAAATCAGGGTTGTCTACATTTGGCACATATATACACATCTAGGCAATGTTGTATCCCATGAGGCTCCCAGTCGCCAATGTGTAACGACTAGCCCTATCAATGTTCACCGTGGACAGTTGGAAAGGTACCCTTTTGTGTATGAGTATGGCCGTGCCTCTGGAGTATGTGCTGTAATTCGAAAAATAGCAATGTATGCCCCAAATAGTGGCAAACGAGATAGGAGAGGTAAGAGAAAAATATTTCCTGTAAAAAAAAACTCATCCACTCCATGGCGCTGCAAATAATTCAATACATGTTTCCCCTTCCTAGCATCATTCAAGCCCCGAACATTCCAGGTGATAAATTTAACATCAGATATAGTGGAAAGCCTATCCGCCATCTCTGCTGGCGGTCATAACTGTACAGAGCATGCAAGTGTTAACATGAGCAAAAGGAACATCATGGTAAGGATGTTGTGACGGGAACAATTGAAACTGTCTAACTAAAACAAACACCACCCACCCATCCCCTCAATCGAAAATAAGGGGAAATCCCACAAACACATAATATTGCTAAATGAACATCACAGTTGTTGACTGGAAACATAACACAAAGTGCGATCACACTGGGGGAGAGGCAATGCGTCGCTGTATACCCAGAGACCCTGAAATATCTGTTTAAGGAGCGAATACAACTAGGCCAGTGCCCAAAACCCACAGTTTAAACAACCTTAAATGTGTTAATGCGAACAGAGAAAAGTAAGAGTATATTAATGCCATATAATACTTATCAGCTATACGTCGTGGTATAGTCCTTATTTCCCTGAAAACAGTTCCATAGCAGAGCCAGAGTTCTGCAACGGAGACCAGCGTTCCGGTTTGGGTGACTTTCCTGGTGGGGCAATGTTGGTAGGGACTTAAAAACATTTCTGGGTCTCAGCTGGGGTGTCGAACATCCTGGACCGGCCAACAAAATCAACTTTCAGTCGCGCTGGGTACAGCATACCATAGTTGAGTCCACCCTTCCGTAGCATAGCTTTGACGGTTGCAAATTTTCAACGGGCATCCTGAACCAATGTCGTGAAGTCCGGGTACAACAAAATGGATCCTGCCAGTCCAGTGTGCTCCACTCTTGTGACAAGCGCAACACTGTGTCTCTGTCTTTGAAGTTCAAGAGCCATACCAAGAGGGGGCAAGGTGCATATCCAGGATTGGGCCGTGGACCAAGGGTTCTGTGCGCCCTCTCGACAACGAAGGTGGCAGAGGAGGATTCATGCCCAAAGAGACCAACCAAAAGGCCTTCCACAAATTCGTCCAGACGACCCATGTTTGTGGACTCCGGCATGCCCATTATTCACAGGTTGTTGTGCATACTTGTAACTTCAAGGTCCTCGTTCTTCATGATGATATTCTTTAGTAGACCTTCCATCCTTTCAAACCGTTTTGTTGTGTGGGCCGTGCCGTCCTCCAGATCTGAAATTCTGCCCTCCGACCTGTCCAACCTCATTTCATGCTGGTCCAATCTGGCCCCCATTCCATCAACGTGCTTATCAAGGGTGTCAAAGCGAGAGTCCAGTGCTCAGAAGCCTGCTTTAAATTCCGCCATGTGCGTCGCACTGCCCTGTACCGCAGTCTGTGGTGGGGCAGACATCTGCTTGCCACCTTCCGCCATCGTCGCATGTGATGAGTCAGCGCCACCACCTGCCTTGTCGGAGGTGAGTTTCCGCTGCTTCGAGTCGCTCTTACCCATGACCCTGGAATAGAGACGGAGAGAAGATAGTGTCGCAGACACCCTGGAACGGCGCAATCACAGGGGTCCCGCCCACTGATTATCGTCACTGTCTGCTGCCAACACACAAGTCAAGTCAAGTCAAGTCAATAGATTTATATAGCGCGCTACATACCCAGAGGGTCTCAAGGCGCTTGAAGAAGGGTGGGGAATTACTTGTCGAATATCCACGTTTTAAGTTGCTTTCTGAATGCTAGGTGGTTCTGAGTAAGGCGAAGGTGAGTGGGAAGTGAGTTCCAGGTTTTAGCTGCCAGGTAGGAGAAGGATCTACCTCCCATGGTGGTTTTGTTGATGCGAGGTACAGTGGCGAGGGCTTGGTTGGAGGATCGTAGCTGGCGGGAGGGGGATCCCAAACGTGGATCCCAAACGTGGACCCCTTCGCAGTCCTCAGTTCTGCAAGCAACAAATCTGCCTAGCTACTCGGACACTCCATCAGAGGTAACACCACTCTGGGGCCTCAGAGTGAAAGGGGCTGGTCCAGAACACTTGTCAACAAAAAAGGTCTCCTACCTCCCAGCCTACACAGCTTTTAGTGCATCATTGCATCTGGCAGGATGGAAGTCCCAAAGAAGCTGCAGTGAAATGGTGCCTATCCTTCTGTGCCAGCTGGGGGAACTCTGGGTGGTAGGAAATTTGTGTCAGCCTAGTGATCCTAAAAGTTTTCCTCACAGAAATGCGAGAAAAATTGATTTTTTTATTAAAATCTGAGGTTTGAATGGGATTCTGTGTAGGTAAATGTTTGGGGACCCGCACAAGCCATACCTTGAAAGACTCCCCCAGGTGTCTAGTTTTCAGAAATGTGTGGGTTTGATAGCTTTTCAAGATGGCCGCGGATCCCGGGGCCAAAAAGCCAGTGGACTCCCCTTGCAAAACCTGGTTGTTATGTGATAGGTCATTTTGATGTCTCCTCAATAAGTTTTGGGCCTTTGCCTGTCATGGGTTCAAGTGATTTTTTCAGGTAAATTTGAGGTTTGAAGGGTATTATGGCTAGGTGTCTAGTTGTCAGAAATGTCTGGGTTTGATAGGTTTTCTAAGATGGCCACCGAGCCCAGGGCAAAAAACCCAGGTGACTTCCCTTGCAAAACCACGTTGTTATATGATAGGTAATTCCTCATGTCTCCTCAATACGTTTTGGGCCCTTGCCTGTCGCGGGTACTTGAGCCACCCACACAAGTGAGGTACCATTTTTATTGTGAGACCTGGGGGAATGCTGGGTGATGGGAAATTTGTGCATCCACACAGATTCAAGAATTTTACCTTACAGAATTTTAAGAAAAAAGTGATTTTTTCAGCTAAATTTGAGGTTTGCAGGGGATTCTGTGTGGAAAACATTGGGGTAACCAGGCAAGCCATACCTTACTGGACTGCCCTGGGTGTTTAGTTTTCAGAAATGTATAGGTTTGGTAGATTTTCCAAGAGGGCCGCCAAGCCTGGGGCCAAAAACCCAGGTGACTCCCCTTGCAAAACCAGGTTGTTTTGTGATAGGTCATTTTGATGTCTCCTCAATACGTTTTGGGCCCTAGACTATTGCGGGTACTTGGGGCATCAACATGAGTGATGTAACATTTTTATTGGGAGACCTGAAGAAAGCTGGGTGGTATGCAATTTGTGGATCTACACAGATTCCAGGACTTTCCACCAAAGAAATGTGAGGAAAATGCGTTTCTTTTAACAAGGTTTGAGGTTTGCACGGGATTCTGGGTAAAGAGCCTGGTGAGAGCCTGACAAGTCACCTCATCCTGAATTACCTTGAGTGTCTAGTTTTCCAAAAATGTCTAGGCTTGCTAGGTTTCCCTGGTTGCCGGCAGAGCTAGGGTTAAAAATCTAGAGGCGACCCCTGACCCTCCTGGTAGGTTGCTCCCCCTCTTCTGTGCCCCATTTTGCTTTCTGTACCACTCGTTCTCCCCGCCGCTGTGCCCCCTGCGGCCCCCCTTTCCAATCGCTGCTCCTGCCTCCCACCTCCAAGCTGCTCCTCCCTCCCACCTCCTAAGGTAAGCCCGTCTGCGCTCATCCACGCCAGGACCGCACCCAGCACCAGAACCCCTGGCCCCCGTGAACGCCACAACGCCAGACTCCGATACGACGCCAGCACCCTCCATGCACTCAACGCCGACCGAGACTACAGATGCTTCCAGGCCACCCCGAAACGCACCCACGGACCTTTCTCCTGCAGCTTCACCTGCGACAGATCCACCAAACCACCAAGGACCGGGACCAACCAAATCCGCTGCATACTCCTAAACACACCCTCTGCACGCAAACATGCCTATATAGTGGGACCTGCTTGACACCTCCACCACAGACGTTGCCTTCCTGACCGAGACCTGGTGGAACGACTCCTCAGCTCCCGACATCGCCATAGCCATCCCGGACGGCTACAAGATTAACGGAAAATAATTCAGCAGAAAGTTGTGTCACAGTAGAACACCGTAGAACTAGCAACTTGCAAGCACAGTACATAACATTTGTGGCGTGTATCTATCTAACCTCCCAATTTGTCAGCCTCTGCTCTAACATTAGTGGGAGTTTCAGGAATCAATTCTACGAGCATTATATGGACTCACTACATTAGAGTCGACTATGACAGCACACCAGTCTTATTCTTCTTCTTCTGTCTTGTTTAGTGAAATTGGTACGTAAAGTTCTGGAAGCCGGCATACTGCCAGCGCAGTCAACTTGCACCCGAGAAAAACAGACGCAAGCCATGATAACACAAACTTGCGTTACTGTACCAGTCCAGTACATGCAGGTGGTGAAGCTCCTACTTTTCTATTACGGGTGGCACTGAGAATACTCTGTTACAAGGGCTACTGCTTAATAATTTAACTTTCACACTACAGTGCCAATGACTACTAGAAAAGGAAAATATAGAAGATAAATAATATGATTATCTATCCCTTCACAGGATATTTGCTTACATATGGGATGGCGTTAGGTGCTTTGTTTTTTATTTTTGTGAACACTGATAGGCCACACATGAATGACAGAGTTGTACTAAAATTATTAACAGAGGTAGTGAGTAGCCCCCGTAATCGCTGGATATTTGCTGTGCTTGCAATACAAACTACTGTTACTATTCATCGTAGTATTCTGAAAAATTACAACTTCTTTTCCTTGCCTTTGCTACACTGGAACGGATGTGCAGTTGCGGTGTTACATGCTCTTCAAAGTAACACTTACATTATCCAGTGACCGTCTACTCTGTCTACATACACATATGCTATCTATGAGTCAGATAGTACTAGGATCCAGGCATCCATCCATTCAAAGTAAATGTCAATCATTCTTCCTAATGTCTCAACTGGACAAACCTTAGTTTTTCTCACGGATAAACAACATTTTCATTTTATTTTGGAAACCGCAAGCCATGCATCCGTGCTTTACTTGCATTTGAATTTGAAGCAAAGGATATATTGCGCACACATACAGTTTCTGTTTCACCCACCCAGGCAGTCCTCTTCCCTTTCTCCTTCCACCCATTCTTGCTTCATCCTTCAACCGGCCATGCATCATATTCCCAGCCACCTCGGGCAGCATTCAAAAACACTTATCATTCTTTGCCTGTCATCATTACTTTTTAACTCGCTCGTCCTTCCACACTTACTTACACCCTTCTTTCCCTTTTCGTTCATCCCATCCATCAAGTTCATCTCTGATCTGACTTGGCTTCTCGATAAAACTTTCACGGCTAAGTTGAAGTCAATAAGGAGGCTACTACCTGGGTGATAAAAACTTAGTTCTAAATTTGTAAGTCTTCTTAACAGTAAAGTATACTTGTACTGTACAACATATACACCCAGGCAGAGAGCATACTCTGCAGTCTGCAATCTCAATAAGTAAGGAATATAATAGCTTACCACTGCCCGCCACTCCCGTGGCATCCCCCACAGCAGTTCCCCCTGGCTGTTGCACCACCTCTGCCCCAGGAGTGCCCACCTCCGCACTGGCCCCGGCACCGGTGAATGGCTGTGCCGATGTTCCGCCTAGAAAATACATTTCAGATTCTTAGATGCCATATACACCACTCCCTAGTATTTTGTCTAGGAATGAAAAAATGTTACTACGACTACACAAACAAATTTAATAATTTGTGACTCTCTAGTCTAAACTACAAATTGCCCTTTTTTAAGTCAAGGGTGTTTTTTAGTTATGCTTAGCCGTAACATGTCTTGCTACACTTTTTGGCACAACTGATGAATGCTTGCTTTTTAACACGCACCATTTTTCTCATAACAGACAGAAGCTTCCCTTCTAAGAGCAAGATCAGATCATCATCACTTGGACGGAGTCAGCAACGATTCAGCACCACAAAGAAGACTTGAAGTTCCAACCTGGTGAGGGCTCGCCCACAATTAATGTGTGAAATGACTAAGCACTTTTCAATTTTCAATCCACCGTTTATGTTGTATGCTGAACTTTTAATAAATGTTTTTACTTTTAATAAAGCTTTAAAACTTACATGGACTCTGTGGTTTTTGTTCATGAGTGAGTGAGCGAAAGGTTTTGCAATTTGCAAGCATGAGTCCGTGGCTCTGAAAGGTCGGGACTCTGACTCCGTATTCTTATGTCCTGGGTTGTATAACCATTGGGGATCAATCATCAATGAATTCGGGAGCTAAATGACTCTGACACACTAGCTAGTCAGTAAGGAGATTGGGGGGTTAAATTCTGTTATGATGGAGGATTGTGGAAAGTCTAACTGCACCTATTATATTTGATAAACAATGCACTATTTCGTGTCCATAGTTCTGTTTGTGCAGAATAGTCCCTGCAACAGTAAAAGTATGGATTGTCCTCCTATCCAATCAAAAAGTAAACTAGTATCTTATTCTTGTTGGGAATTGTCAAAGCATAAACATTTAGAAGACTTCCAAAGACATTATGTACAACCCAGAGGACTGCGCTCAGTGCATAGAGCTATTGCTGAATAGAATGGGAGTTTTGTTTAACACCTTTTGCCTACTGTGCAAGCTTAGTTAGCTACACAGACAGACTAATAATAATCTAAAAGTACCGCAGAGAGTCATACTAGAGGCAGGATAAGTATTTAGAAACAGTCTACTAGAAGATCAAAGACGATTTAGAAAGACTCGAATGAGGAACGTTATGAAAAAATAGGTGCTGTAAAAGATAGGGAAGTATATTTATTAATATTAACATGACAACTTACTGGGGCCAGCAGAGGAGCCCTCGCAGGACCGATCCTGGCCTTCCTGATCGTGTCCCTTCTCCGCCGGTGCCGCTACCTCCTCCTGTGTCCCCTTGCCCCGGGGTTTGCTGATGTACAACATGAAAGAAAGGCCAAACATGGATGATTGTTGTCAACAAAATAAAACATTTCAAAAAAACAATAACAAATTATTTCGGGGAAATAGACAACAATTGCACTAAATTTATTGAGCTATCTGATGTGGTCTACTAGGATATTAGTATTGCTGGATTCGCAGACCGTCTACTTGGAAAGATATGTAACTCACTAAACCAACTACAAAAAGGTTCGACCAGGATTGGCAGGCAGCACTCCGCAGCACGCGAAGTGACAGAAACAGTGACAGAAACAGTCCATCGTGATTGCAGACTTGCGACGGAACTCCAGCAATGCGCCACCTTTACGGCACAGATGCGTGACGCATCTGTGTCGGTTTTGCCCCATGGTGTGCCGCATTGTAAACGCGGCGCACCATGGGTGGTGGAGGCGTGGCGCACAATTACTGGCATATCCCTGCTAATTTGCAGGGATGCGCCAGTAATTGTAAATCTGCCCCTTAGTGTCTAGCAGTAGCAGTTCTGTAAAGTACACTCATACATAATCACTCAGGCCAATGAAATGAGCACAAAATAGAAAACAAGTAAGAATAGTAGCACCGCCACTAAGCAGGCGAGCAGTGCACCTGCAATGCAATCACAGAAGATTTTGAAACATAATTTACCTACAAAGTAATCAGCAGCATTATTGCTCTTCGGAAAAAACAAACATTTGCAATATGATAACATAGAGCAGGAAAAAACAGAGTAGTGATTAAATAGCTACTACTACTCACCAAGCCCAGGGATCTCGACGCCTAGCAGTTCGAACAGGTCTTGTTCACGGTCCAGGATATCGGACCACCGGTGCGTGGCCTGGCTGTAGGTGGGCCGGACCCGAGAATGCCGATATATGGCCCGGCACACCTTTTCCCAAAGCTGCTGACGCTCCCGGAGCCCGTACTCGCCAGCGATCCTGCCGTCTGCAGCAATGGTCTTGGGGAGACGGCGCTGGTCATAAAAAATCAGTGCTGCCACCTCCTCCGCGCTAAAGATCTCCCGGGCTATGACTTTCTCCCCCCTCAATCGCCCGCATGGGGGCCGGGTACAGGGTGCGGGACCCTTCCCCTTGTCCTTCCCGGCTCCCTTTGCCATGGTCCTGGACAGGAATGGAAATAATAAATAGGAAAGAGAATAGGGAAAAAGTAAATAAAAGAAGAGGTAAAAAAAGTAGTTTTAAAGTAACCAAAAGTAGAAGAAAACACAAAATATAGATCTAGCAAAATAGAGGGATAGAAAATAAGTAAAAAAGATTTAAAACATACAAACAAAGGATGGCAAAGATTGAAGCTGGATAGAAAAAGCAGATAGCACAGCCGAAGTCCCATTGTTCATCTAGGATGAGGTGACCCAGATCTGACTCCCAGGCCACTCTAACCTTGCTGTCATGACACAGGATAAGGGACATGCAAGCCTTATATTGTTTGGAGATCAGCGAGTCCATCTGGGGCAGACATGACAAGGGAAAGAGGTTGGAAGGATTGAGGTTCGCGAGGGTATTCTGTGATCATGGCTCCCAGCGCTCTACGCATCCTAGCGAATATAAACTGGTCCTTGAAGGTTAATCCAGTTACTCCCATGCCCCTTATATTCTGAAATAAACGCCCCCAGGGAACAAGTCTCCAAATGTTACCATGGAATGGGATATAAAGGACCCTCAAGACCAGGGTCTCATCCATATTAGGAAGCCATGGGTTATATGTTATAGGGATGTCGAAGGAGTACAGGGAGCCATTTCCGGTGATCCGCAAGAGTTTGCGCCATGCCCAACTCGTGGTGGACACCTTCTTGATATCCCTGAGGTCACGGGGAAAGCCTTGGGGTAGTGTGGCCAAAAGGGGAGTCAGAAACACCAAGTCAGATTCAGGCCTAGTATAGGGAATGCGGGCATCTGGATAATACCAAGAATAGGAAAAACTGGCCTGTGTAACCAGATAATACATTCTAAAGTTCGAAGCACCGAGCCCTCCCTTTTTGTACAATAAAGTCATGGTGTCCCACCATATCCTGGGTCTTTTGCCTCCCCATGCGAGCCGAATAAGATGGGACCGGAGGGTTTTAAAAAAATTATCTGGGAGTGGGATGGGAATGTTGTGCAATATATATAAAAACCATACCTGTGGCAGATTCTGTGCGGGACTCGAGGCTCTCGTCCGAGGCTTGCCCTTTCCCCCCTCCTAGGGGACACCCCTGACTAACGCCACCGCTCGCCGCACCCGCTTCGCGGGTGCCGCTTCGCGGGTGCCGCTTCGCGTGGTCAGCGAGGGGCTGCTCGGTTCTTCTGTCATCTGTGGAGGCGCTGCCATCTTCAAATTACGAGGAACCCACGGGAGGCGGAGCAAGCGTGTCAGTGACTACACTGACCAGGAGGCTCAGCGCATCGCCAGCAACTGCCGCTGCGCCCCCTGGACACCATGCCCCCCACCCGGCCAGGTGCAAAAGGCCGGTGTTGCTGGAAACCAAGTGGGAGACCATACCTGTGGCAGATTCTGTGCGGGCCTCGAGGCTCTCGTCCAAAGCTTGCCCTTTCTCCCCTCCTAGGGGACACCTCTGACTACCACCACCGCTCGCCGCACCCACTTCGCGGGTGCCGCTTCGTGTGGACAGCGAGGGGCTGCTCGGGTCTTCTGTCATCTGTGGAGGCGCTGCCATCTTCAAACAACAAGGAACCCACGGGAGGCGGAGCAAGCGGAGCAAGCGTGTCAGTGACTACACTGACCAGGAGGCTCAGCGCATCGCCAGCAACTGCCGCCGCGCCCCCTGGACACCACGCCCCCCGCCCGCAACGCCCCTTTATCAAGGACTAGTTGCCGCGTAGCGGGACGCGAGCAGGACGCCGAGCGAGCCCGGGCAAAGGGCGGGCAGTCCGGGGCAGTCAGCGTCTGGGCTGGGCCACCCCCCTGTCATCTGAAAATCCTGCCCCTGTCATCTGAAAATCCTGGTCCTGAGGGCGATCGAACACTGGCTGAGGGCTCAGTTACTCCGATGTCTACTCGATCAGGGAAAATACTAAGGGGTGGAGGGGAGGAGGTTCATGGAAGTACTACGATAGGCACAATGGACAAATTTATCACTAGAGTAGCTGCCGTAATAGAGAAAGAGATTGTGATGACGGAGCGACGCCTCCCACAGGATCTCCTACCAGCCAAACGCTCTTCGCTTGGCGCAATAGCAGAGGTCCAGTCGCCCCTCATTATCCCTGCTCCTTCTCCACTCCTCTTGGCCTCTGATGAACAACCACGGGTGGCTGCCATAAGAGCAAGCATTGATAGGCTGGAAAGATTGGTAGCTCCATCACCACCGCTCATTAGTAGTCCTGGGGCCTTGGGTCCATACACCTCTGATCCCCCGTGCCTCACCATCGGTCAAGATCTGCCTCTGCCATACCAAGGCTCCCCTCAGGTTCTGCCTTTGCAGTGCTCAGCCCATGACCCTGCAGCTCGCAGAGAAAGGAAAAGGAAAAGAGTTGTGAGCTTGCGTAAGGGTAGTCATACAAAACTGCACAAGCGCCCGAGGAAGCAATCTTCAAGGGTTTTACACCCTAAGTTATGCAAAGGCTCAGCCCCAACAAACCCTGAGATGGGAGGAGGGTATGTTTCTTCGAATGTTACACCAGAGGATGAGCAGTCACACTCAAACTCCCCTGACAAACTAGCAAGACAGCATGACCCTGTATCCCTTGAACAAATGGAGGTCCTGATGAACTCTTTAATAGTCCCGCTCATTGATCAGGTTAAGGGCCTAGGGGAAAGGTTGGACAGGTTTGAGCAGACTACACTAGACAATGTTTTCTCCACAAAAACCCTTATCAAACTCCAGTCAAGAGCTAGGGAGGACAGTTTGGGTGGGGATAAGGGTAAGCATGTGCCCGTCGATGTAGTACAGGTTGTACCTACTACACTGACTACACCGACTGTTGCAGTCTGCAAGGACTTAACCATTGCTTCTACAGCTCCCACTGTGCCCAAACCGGGGACCAGCATCCATACTGTCCAGGTCCACTCAAGCTCCCGCGAGACACCAAAAGCCCTAAATGCGAAATCCGCCCATGCCAAGCTGCCAGTTGGTGGAGAAGCGGCTAAGTCCAAACGATCGGCCCACGGAGCGGCTAAAAGCAGGGGTGCCGACCAAGCTCCCCAGGACAAAAACGCTGGGAACCACACGGGAGTACGCTCTGTAGCAGCTATACCGCTGAAAGCGACTTCCAAGAGCCCACCAGTTAATCTCCCCCCAGAGTGCCATCCATATGTTGCTGTTCTTGTCAACATCCCTCTCCTGAGGGACGTTGATTTTGAAAGCCACCAGGCCTTAAAGAACAAAACTATGCACTGGCTAAAATCCAACAAACCGTTACCTAGAGGCATGGACGGTTTGATACTTGGAGTGCGTAGGGTAGGTTGGATAGGACAGGGTAAGTAACGTCTAGAAGGAGATTGTGTGGTAGTAAACTTTAAAGACAACAGAGTGGCACACACAATCTGTAACCTTAATCCAGTAGTGGGCGGTTCAGGCATTGAGGTGGTGGACCTAACCTACTTTTACCCACGGCCTGCTATGAATCGCTTCGGCCCTCCCTATGCTGCAACACAATATGGCAATAATGGCTGTGTTGAGTATTCAGCGGCACCACAGTTCCACCCCCAGGCAGTGTGGTCGGGTCTGAATTGGGGCTCTTCAGGTCATTGACTTGACGACGTCTGTGGGGTGGTCCCGGGGGTTTATGAAGCTGGTGGGGATGCCCATCCCACTGCATTGTTGACCAGCCCATCCACCCCAATAGCAAATTATATAGCCCCATTTGACACCCGGGAATACGGCGGGGGGCAGGCCAACAATGGGGAGGGCAGTGGTCCTTTCGTTCTGGGCAGAGGTGGCGCCTGCGGTGATGTCATGCCTGGCGGCGTCCCAGCTGTAACGGATCCAGGTTTTAGGATTTTCAGCTGGAACGTGGCTGGAATTGACAGAAAGCTGGCCCTGCCGGACTGGAATGCTCTTTTGGAAGAGTACTCCATTTGTATCTTCCAGGAGACATGGAGCAGGGAGCCCACCCACAAGGCAGGCTATTCTTCCTACTCTATCCCTGCTGTCTACCCGGCATCAGGTAGGGGACGTCCCTCGGGTGGCCTCCTCATCTGTGTGGCAACTTCCTTAAACTGTAGAGTAGAAGAGCACCAGACCAACTGCCCGGACCTCCTTAATATCACCATAAAAGACACCCGGGGTCGTGCCTTCTTGAATATCTATAACATCTACGCCCGGGGCACAAAGGGAGGTAGACAGTCGCCCACCATTGCTCTCCTAGAGGGCTTGTTAAGGTCATCACTATTTAAATCATGTACCCTGGTTGCGGGCGATTTAAACTGTACGTTCGAGCCTTTCGGCTCGGACGACACTTTGGATCTGGAGGAGGGGGATCGAAGGAGGGGGATCCCGACCCTAGAGTTAACCCCGATCAAGAGGTGGACTGAAGTTGCAATCCAGATAAATACAATTAGCATGGAATCCGACTTGAGGGCCCTTAATGGGAGGTCAAGCTCTGACAAGGCGGGAGCCCACACATACAACAGGCCCAACCACACGTCAAGAATTGACTACATCTTGCTTGACGTGTGCTTATGGAGTTCGGTGAGGGACATGGAAGTCATTACATCCGTTGAGAGCGACCACAACCTGCTCTCTCTCACTTTGACTCCATGGTGGCAGGAGGGCAGGGAGAGCTCTTGGTCCTGTCCCATTGCCAAGCAGGGGGAAACATCTGTTTCGAATTGTGGCAGGCGGTTGAAGTGGGCATAACTCACCCTGTCTGAGGAAAAGGTTGTAGCCATAACATCACTTCTGGCCACAGCCCAAGGCATTTTGGACTCTCCTGAGGGTGGGCCTGAGGAGGTGTTTGGGACCTTTTGTGACCTGACCATGGCCATAAGCAATCTGTTTATTGTCCGAAATAGACATTCTGGGGTTAATACTCGGGTCCACCCATTGAAAAGACAAGGCTGGTATACCCATAAATGTGGGGCAAGCAAGAAAGCGCTGGTGGAAGCAGTTAAACTAAAATCCCAAACTAGTATCAGGTTGGTTAGGAAGACTTACTCCCAAACCGTAAAAATAGCGAAAAAGGAGTGGGAGGAAAAATTCTGGGCGGATCTCCTGGCTGCTAGTCGAGAAAAGGATGCTAGGGGCTTTTGGAATCTTGTGGGATCTAGGAATAGACCTGATGATACGCTGAGGACTTGCACTATTCCGGCCCAGACCTTGTTCAACCACTTCAAGGCCTTATACTCACCGGTAGAAGGGTCCCTCAATGAGCCATTTTCTCCTGCACTTTTGTTAGAGGACAGCAATCCGGATCCCTTCACTCCATGGGAGGTTGTAAATATAATTAAGCCCTTGGTATCCTTGAAGGCAGCGGGTCCTGATGGCCTTCCTGGGGACCTACTCCGGGCCTACCCGACCGAATGGGGTAAACTGGTAACTGCCCTTTTGAATGCCATCTTGGAGGGAGGTCTGGTTCCTGAATCCTGGAAAGGGGCAGAGGTTGTCCCTATATTCAAAAAGGGCTGTCGGGATAACCCGCGGAACTACAGGCCGATAAGCCTCATTGACTCGACACAAAAGGTGGCGGGAAGGTGATCCTGGGGAGGATCCTACAATGGGTGGACGAAAACCACATTCTGTCAGACTTCCAAGCGGGATTCCGCTCAGGATTGGGGAACATCGAACAGGTTTTCAGATTGATGATGTTGTGATGGAAGGTGGTAGAACTGGGCAAAGGCAGTCTTTACCTGGCCTTCATTGACTTGAAGACTGCCTTTGACCTGGTTCCTAGGGAGGAACTCTGGAGGGTTCTGCAGGGCCTTGGGCTGCCCCCTTATATTCTGCTGCTCCTGATCAAACTCCATACAGATAATTACGCCCAGGTGCGTTGGGGCCAGAAAGGGGAAAAGAATGATAGGATCCCGGTCTGCAGGGGCGTCCGACAGGGATGTGTACTAGCTCCCACACTATTTTCCTTGTATGTAAATGGTGTGGTAGAGCATCTGCTTCAAGAACCAGCAGACACACCCTCCCTGGGGGGCGTACGGATTCCCACCCTGTTGTTTGCAGACGACACCCTCCTCATTGCTAAGACTCCCCAGGGTCTCCAGAAGCTTCTGAATCGTTTCCAGGAATTCTGCTCAGTAAGGGGTTTGGTGATCAATGTGGAAAAGACTAAATACTTGATCATGCACCCACCACGGAAACTAGGACGCACTCCAGCCCTGAATTCTGTCTCCCTCGAGAAATTCTCTGAATTTGACTACTTGGGAATACGGGTGAGCGATTCTATAAGCTGGTCACCCCACATTAACAAGATGATCCTTAGTCACAAAAGGGTGGGGGGAGCGCTGCTAAGGGAGTATCGCGCCTCATCCAAACAGTTCGTGGCACCCGTAATTGACATCTACAGAGCAAGAGGAGTCACAGCAGCGTTATATGGGACGGAGCTTTGGGGCCTCTGCAATCTGGAGGCTCTATCTAAGTCAGAGAGCAAATTTTTGAAAGACCTTTTTTGGCTCTCCCCTTGAGCACCCCTACAGTTCCGGTGCTGTTGGATGTGGGCTGTAAATCGATTAAAGACCAGGCTTGCCTCCGGCCGCTGCTCTTATGGGCCCGCTTTTGGAGGGTCCCAGAACTGAAACCATATGCCGATGGGCTGTCCGAGGTGATGGGAATGGGGGGCTGGCACAAGATCCAATGGCTAAGGGACGTCAAAAATCTCTTGCGGGAATTGGGTCTGGGGGCTCATTGGGCTACTAAATCTGCGCCACCTAAAGCCATCTTGAAAAAACTTTATTGGGAATGGGTCTCCTCCAAACTGATAGGTAATCCCCGTCACTGCAACTCCACCGCAGCCTTTTTAATAATCAAGGACGTGGTGGCCTACGAACCCTATCTGGATCTGATCACCATGCCGATTGATAGGGCTTTGTACTTTAAGTTCAGAGTGGGCACCCTTCCGACAGGGATTCTTCTTTCCAGATGGAATATGCATGTGCAGTTGTCGCCTTTTTGTGCCCTTTGCCCCACAAGGCCCGAGACGGTGGCGCACATTCTTTTTGAGTGCCCTGATTATTCCCGTCCAAGGAGGTGCTGGCTCAAACCTGTATTCAGACTACTAGGGACATGCCAGCATACGGTGGCATTACGTATTCTACAAACTGACACCTCTCTCCCTATAGTTTGTGCTGTCTCAAAATTTTTAAAATGGGCATGGTTGATTCGCTCCAAAAGACTGTCTATATCAATTTAATTCTTTTTTTAATTAACTTATTGTATTCATTGATGGTATTCTTTTACTGTTTTAATCCCTGATTGTATTTTTAAATTGATGATCTGCAGTTTTATATTTGTATGTAATGCTTTTAAGATATATCTGCATATCGAAATAAAGCTATCAACCAACCATATAGAAACTTTGGGAGTACAATCATCTACATGAGAGCAATCCCACCAGACACAAAAAAGTGGAAGCCGCAGCCAGGGCTCTACCTGCGCTTCAAGATTATGCATAGCTGTGCCGTAATTGAGCAGTAGCACCTGTTCCACATCGCGGTGTACCTGTATACCTAAATACCTGACCAACTTGTCCCACCATGCGAGTGGGAACTCCTGGTACCATTCAATGGTGCTGGTGGACAAAGGGAACAGAAGGGACTTACTTCAATTGATACCCAGTCCTGAATATCGACAGAAGCAAATAATCTCCATGATCAGTGGATCTAAATTGGTTTGAAGGCAGGCGACATATAGCGACATGAGGAGGGGGCCGATGTTAAACTGTATACCTCTGTGAAGGTGGGTCTCCTGAAAATGGCAGACCAAAGGGTCTAATGCTAATATAAACAGTAAATGAGACAACGGGCATCCTTGCCTGGGGCCTCGTGAGAGATTAAATGGGACAGATAATTTGCAGTTCAAACAGAGTCTGGCAGTGGGACCGGCGTACAGTAGGGCTGCAAGGTATCTAAAATTCTTGGGCATGCCCAGCTTCCTCATCACAGCCCATATGAAAGGCCATTCCAAATAATAGAACGCCTTTTCGGAGTCCAACAGGACTGCCGCCATCGGGGTCTCTGGGTTAAACTTATGTAGCACTGCAAGCAATGTATGCAAGTTTAGCGCAGTGGACCTATGGGGTACAAAGCCGGATTGTACTGGCGATATAATACGATCTAACAAGTGAGCAAGCCTCAATGCAATCATTTTGGCTAGAATTTTGTAGTCCAAATTCAAAAGTGAAAGTGGCCCGGATCCGCAGTTCAAAGGGTCTTAGCCAGGCTTGGGTGGAAGGACGATCAGGGAGCAATGAATTCTTTTCAAGGGCTTCGCTGTAAACCTCAAGTAGATGAGGAGAAAGTATGTCTATATAGTGTTTGTAAAAATCGCCTGTAAAACCGTCCAGCCCAGGTGCTGTATTGCCATTTAAGGCGTCTATGGCACTGACTATTTCCTCTTTAGAAAACGGCTTCGCCAAGAATTTCTCCATATGGTCCTCAAGCAAGACCATTGCAATCTTATCTAAATAGGTCATGCAGCCGCCCTCGTCTTGTTGCAGCCGCATGGTGTATAATGCTGTGTAATAGTGACAAAATTCCTCCCTAATCTCTGCTGTGTGAATCTGTCTATCATCCGAGCAAAGAGATGTAACATAAGTCTTCCCCACATTAGGTCGCAACACCTGCGCTAACGAGGCTTCCTGGCCTGTCCCCCTCGCCATACCTTCTGGCAGTGACATATTTCCTCAGAAAATGTTTCGCTCTCCGCCACCTCTCTGAATTCTGTCAATAGCAGTGAGTGGTTGGCTTGCTTGGCCTGATCTGGGTGCATCAGTAGGTCAGCATCTAGTGTTTTTAACTGATCTTCCAAGTGGTTTAGTGTACCCCTCAGTGACTTCAAAACCCCAAGTGTTTTGCAATACATTCCGCCCTTATGTACGCCTTGAAGGCCTACCCGAACCGTTGCCCATGTTTCAACGGAGCCCACATTGAGCTCAAAATAAGCCACTATGGAGTCACGGATTTCTGTCGAAAAGACAGTGTCATTCAATGCCTGTCCCGGGAACCTCCACTGCCGCTCTACACCCTCTGTAAATGTACATGTAATAGTATTTGTATAGCGCACCAAATTGACCCCCGAAAGGGTATATCAGGTGCTTGTACGCATACCGCTGTAGAACCCTTCCTGGCTTTTCCCTGTGAAGTGCCCACTCCTGGGCACTCCCAAGGTGAAGCCAGGCATCCTATCGTTGTGGGGGCCGTTGTGGAGATTAAGCAAGCTATTGCCCAGAGTTGCAGAGTGGGACCCATGATTAGAATAGGCACCGAGGCGAGAATTATCAGGTCCGCTGAAATTGAGCCCAAGACCCGCCGAGGCGGGAATTGAACCCTGGTCCCGGGCTAGACCTCTGCATCAGGGTCTGCCGCTCTAACCATTGAGCCACACTTCTTCACTTCTCTGGTCTGGGAACCTTGATTTGTATACAAACCAGCGAATGGTCCAAGTACGTACTGGGCAAGTGAGTAATTGTGTGGAACCAAGGTGCTACGGTGTGGGAAACTAGCCAGAAATCCAGTTGTTTCCAGGTGTCATGGGAGGCTGAATAGTGTGTGTAAGCTGAATCGTTGGGGAAACCAATGGAATCACAAATATCTCTGAGGACTCCATTGGCTCGGGGCTTCATAGCGTGGGTTGCGAAAGCAGATTAAAATCACCCCCCAAACAAACATAGTCTACGCCCAAGGGGATCACGAGTGCATGTAGGGGATGAAAGAAATCAGGGTTGTCTACATTTGGTAATATATACACATCTAGGCAATGTTGTATCCCATGAGGCTCCCAGTCGCCAATGTGTAATGACTAGCCCTATCAATGTTCACCGTGGACAGTTGGAAAGGTACCCTTTTGTGTATGAGTATGGCCGTGCCTCTGGAGTACATGCTGTAATTCGAAAAATAGCAATGTATGCCCCAAATAGTGGCAAACGAGATAGGAGAAGTGAGAGAAAAATATTTCCTGTAAAAAAAACTCAAATAATTCAATACATGTTTCCCCTTCCTAGCATCATTCAAGCCTCGAACATTCCAGGTGATAAATTTAACATCAGATATAGTGGAAAGCCTATCCGCCATCTCTGCTGGCGGTAAAAACTGTACAGAGCATGCAAGTGTTAACATGAGCAAAAGGAACATCATGGTAAGACTGTTGTGACGGGAACAATTGAAACTGTCTAACTAAAGCAAACACCACCCACCCATCCCCTCAAACGAAAATAAGGGGAAATCCCACAAACACATAATATTGCTAAATGAACATCACAGTTGTTGACTGGAAACATAACACAAAGTGCGATCACACTGGGGGTGAGGCAATGCGTCGCTGTATACCCGGAGACCCTGAAATAACTGTTTAAGGAGCGAATACAACTAGGCCAGTGCCCAGAACCCACAGTTTAAACAACCTTAAATGTGTTAATGCGAACAGAGAAAAGTAAGAGTATATTAATGCCATATAATACTTATCAGCTATACGTCGTGGTATAGTCCTTATTTCCCTGAAAACAGTTTCATAGTAGAGCCAGAGTTCTGCAATGGAGACCAGCGTTCCGGTGTGGGTGACTTTCCTGGTGGGGCAATGTTGGTACAGACTTAAAAACATTTCTGGGTCTCAGCTGGGGTGTCGAACATCCTGGACCGGCCAACAAAATCAACTTTCAGTTGCGCTGGGTACAGCATACCATAGTTGAGTCCACCCTTCCGTAGCATAGCTTTGACGGTTGCAATTTTTCAACGGGCATCCAGAACCAATGTCGTGAAGTCCGGGTACAATAAAATGGATGAGTCATGCCAGTCCAGTGTGCTCCACTCTTGTGACAAGCGCAACACGGTTCAAAAGCCGTGCCAAGAGGGGGCAAGGTGCATATCCAGGTTTGGGCCGTGGACCAAGGGTTCTGTGCGCCCTCTCGACAACGAAGGTGGCAGAGGAGGATTCATGCCCAAAGAGACCAACCAAAAGGCCTTCCACAAATTCGTCCAGACGACCCATGTTTGTGGACTCCGGCATGCCCATTATTCACAGGTTGTTGTGCCTACTTGTAGCTTCAAGGTCCTCGTTCTTCATGATGATATTCTTTAGTAGACCTTCCATCCTTTCAAACCGTTTTGTTGTGTGGGCCGTGCCGTCCTCCAGATCTGAAATTCTGCCCTCCGACGTGTCCAACCTCCTTTCATGCTGGTCCAATCTGGACCACATTCCATCAAGGTACTAATCAAGGGTGTAAAAGCGAGAGTCCAGTGCTCAGATGCCCTCTTTAAATTCCACCATGAGCGCCTCACTGCCGTGCACCGCAGTCTGAGGTGGGACAGCCATCTGCTCGCCACCTTCTGCCAATGTAGCATGTGACAAGTCAGCGCCACCACCTGCCTTGTCAAAGGTGAGTTTCCGCTGCTTCGAGTTGCTCTTACCCATGACCCTGGGATAGGGTCGGAGAGAAGATAGTGTCGCAGACACCCTGGTACGGTGCAATCACAGGGGTCCCGCCCACTGATTATCGTCACTGTCTGCTGCCAATACACAAAGTTCTAGGACCCCAAACGTGGACCCCTTCGCATGTCCTCAGTTCGGCAAACCACAAATCTACCTAGCTTTTAGCTTCAAGGTCCTCGTTCTTCATGGTGATATTCTTTAGTAGACCTTCCATCCTTTCCAACCGTTTTGTTGTTTGGGTCTGCCGTCCTCCAGATCTGAAACTCTGCCCTCCGACCTGTCCAACCTCATTTCATGCTGGTGCAATCTGGCCCCATTCCATCAAGGTGCTTATCAAGGGTGTCAAAGCGAGAGTCCAGTGCTCAGAAGCCTGCTTTAAGTTCCGCCATGAGCGCCGCACTGCCCTGTACCGCAGTCTGAGGTGGGGCAGACATCTGCTCGCCACCTTCTGCCATCGTCGCATGTGACGAGTCAGCCTCACCACCTGCCTTGTCAGAGGTGAGTTTCCGCTGCTTCGAGTCGCTCTTACCCATGACCCTGGAATAGAGACGGAGAGAAGATAGTGTCGCAGACACCCTGGTACGGTGCAATCACAGGGGTCCCACCCACTGATTATCGTCACTGTCTGCTGCCAATACACAAAGTTCCAGGATCCCAAACGTGGACCCCTTCGCAGTCCTCAGATCTGCCAACGACAAATCTGCCTAGCTACTCGGACACTCCATCAGAGGTAACACCACTCTGGGGCCTCAGAGTGAAAGGGGCTGGTCCAGAACACTTGTCAACAAAAAAGGTCTCCCACCACCCAGCCTACACAGCTCCTTAGTGCACCATTGCAGCTGGCAGGATGGAAGTCCCAAAGAAGCTGCAGGGAAATGGTGCTTATCCTTCTGTGCCAGCTGGGGGAACACTGGGTGGTAGGAAATTTGTGTCAGCCTAGTGATCCTAAAAGTTTTCCACACAGAAATGCGAGAAAAATACATTTTTTCATTAAAATCTGAGGTTTGCATGGGATTCTGTGTAGGTAAATATTTGGGGACCCACACAAGCCATACCTTGAAACACTCCCCTAGGTGTCTAGTTTCCAGAAATGTGTGGGTTTCATAGTTTTTCAAGGTGGCCGCGGATCCCGGGGCCAAAAAGCCAGTGGACTCCCCTTGCAAAACCAGGTTGTTTTGTGATAGGTCATTTTGATGTCTCCTCAATAAGTTTTGGGCCTTTGCCTGTCATGGGTACTTGACCCACCCATGCGAGTGAGGAATCATTTTTATCGCAAGATCTGAGGGAATGCTGGGTTGTAGGAAATTTGTGGATCCACATTGATTCCAGAACTTTCCCGCAGAGAAATTTGAGAAAAAAGTGATTTTTTCAGGTAAATTTGAGGTTTGAAGGGCATTATGGGTAGGAAAACGTTAGGGGATCCATGCAAGCGATACCTCGCTGGACTCCCCCGGGTGTCTAGTTTTCATAAATGTCTGGGTTTGATAGGTTTTCTAAGATGGCCACCGAGCCCAGGGCAAAAAACCCAGGTGACTCCCCTTGCAAAACCAGGTTGTTATATGATAGGTAATTTTGATGTCTCCTCAATACGTTTTGGGCCCTTGCCTGTCGCGGGTACTTGAGCCACCCACACAAGTGAGGTACCATTTTTATTGTGAGACCTGGGGGAATGCTGGGTGATGGGAAATTTGTGGATCCACACAGATTCAAGAATTTTCCCACACAGAATTTTAAGAAAAAAGTGATTTTTTCAGCTAAATTTGAGGTTTGCAGGGGATTCTGTGTGGAAAACATTGGGGTAACCAGGCAAGCCATACCTTACTGGACTCCCCCGAGTGTCTAGTTTTCATAAATGTATAGGTTTGGTAGATTTTCCAAGAGGGCCCCCAAGCCTGGGGCCAAAAACCCAGGTGACTCCCCTTGCAAAACCAGGTTGTTTTATGATAGGTCATTTTGATGTCTCCTCAATACGTTTTGGGCCCTAGACTATTGCGGGTACTTGGGGCATCAACATGAGTGATGTACCATTTTTATTGAGAGACCTGAAGAAAGCTGGGTGGTATGCAATTTGTGGATCTACACAGATTCCAGGACTTTCCACCACAGAAATGTGAGGAAAATGCGTTTCTTTTAACAAGGTTTGAGGTTTGCACGGGATTCTGGGTAAAGAGCCTGGTGAGAGCCTGACAAGTCACCTCACCCTGAATTACCTTGAGTGTCTAGTTTTCCAAAAATGTCTGGGTTTGCTAGGTTTCCCTGGTTGCCGGCAGAGCTAGTGTTAAAAATCTACAGGCGACCCCTGACCCTCCTGGTAGGTCGCCCCCCCTCCACGCAGATCCACCTGTGTGCCCCTGCTGCCACTGCTAAGATGCACTGGCAAGTGTGCCCATCCTCTGTTTTCTTTGCTCGTTTTTTCCCCCTCCATTGTGGCCTGTTTTTCTCTGCTTCCTGTGCCACTCAGTCTTCCCCTCCTTAGTGCCCCATTTATTTTGCTCTGTGCCTCTGTTTTCCGCTCTTCTGTGTCCCATTTTGCTTTCTGTACCACTCGTTCTCCCCGCCGCTGTGCCCCCTGCGCCCCCCCTTTCCAATCGCTGCTCCCGCCTCCCACCTCCAAGCTGCTCCTCCCTCCTACCTCCTAAGGTAAGCCCGTATGCGCCCATCCACGCCAGGACCGCACCCAGCACCAGAACCCCTGGCCCCCGTGAACGCAGCAACGCCAGACTCCGATACGACACCAGCATCCTCCACGCACTCAACGCCGACCGAGACTGCAGATGCTTCCAGGCCACCCCGAAACGCACCAACGGACCTTCCTCCTGCAGCTTCACCTGCGACAGAGCCACCAATACACCAAGGACCTGGACCAACCACATCCGCTGCATACTCCTAAACACACCCTCTGCACGCAAACATGCCTATATAGTGGGACCTGCTCGACACCTCCACCCCAGACGTTGCCTTCCTGACCGAGACCTGGTGGAACGACTCCTCAGCTACCGACATCGCCATAGCCATAGCCATCCCACACCAATGGAACTGGAGGAGGAATAGCCATCGTCCACAAGTCCAGCCTCAAGGTCTCCACCGACACCCTCAGCACCGCCGAACACCTGCAATTCCGGATCCACACTGATCCCAAAACCACCCTCAGAGCAACACTAGTCTACAGAACCCCAGGACCCCGACCACAGTTCAGCAACTCCATCGCCGACCTCGCCAGCACCCACGCACTCGCCTCCATGGACTACATCCTCCTCGGGGACATGAACCTCCACTTCGAGAACAACAACAACCCCAACTCCGCCAACCTGATTGACAACCTCGCCAACCTTGGCCTCAGACAACTCATCACCACTCCCACCTACGCCCCGCTCAAGAAACCCTCCAACAGCCGCACCAGCAAGAAATCCACCTGGTTCACCGAAGAACTCCAGACTTCCAAACGGATATGCCGGAAATTGAAGAAGAAATGGCTCCACGAACGAACACCTGACGTGGTACAAAAGGGGGGTGGTGATGGACGGAGCACCTGAATCAATCAAACACTCACACCCAGTCAAAAGATCTGGGTTTAATCAAACCACGAACGAACACCTGACAGCCACGCAGCCCACAAGGACGCCACCTGCTGACAACACCATCTCATCAGATTAGCCAAGAGATCCTCCTTCAAAGCCCGCCTGGGCAACAACACACACAACAGCAAAGATCTCTTCAGCATCGTGAAGGAACTCTCCAACCCCAGCGCCAACGACATCCCGCCCTCAAAAGAACTGTGTGACTCGATGGCCACCTGCTTCCACCGCCCGATCACTGACATCCACGGCAGCTTTTATACCACCATGCACCCCCAACATCATCAGACTCCACCCCCCTGTAAACACCACCAGCATATACCGCCTGACCTCCTAGACCGACATCAACAACGACGAAACACGCAAGATCATGAACTCCGTCCACTCAGGATCACAGTCTGACCCCTGCCCACACCACATATTCAACAAAGCAGACGCTTCATCGCACCCCAACTATGGAAGGTAATCAACATCTCCTGCGAGACAGCTACTTTCCTGGAAAGCTGGAAGCACGCCGAAATCAACGCCCTTCTCAAGAAGACCAGGGTGGACCTCAAGAAAGTCAAGAATTTCCGGCCCAACTCCCTGCTCCCGTTTCCGGCGAAGGTCATCGAGAAAATCATCAACACGCAACTGACCCGCTACCTCGAGGACAACAACATCCTAGACCCATCCCAGTCCGGATTCCAAAAACACCACAGCATCGAGATAGCCCTCATCGCCGCCACAGATGACATCATGATCCAAATAGACAACGGCGAAACATCAGGCCTCATTCTACTGGACCTGTCAGCCGCCTTTGACACGGTCTGCCACCGCACACTAAAAAAACGCCTCCAAGAAGGCGGAATCCAAGAGAAGGCCCTGGACTGGACCACATCCTTCCTCTTCAGCAGAACCCAGAGCATCCGCCTCCCCTCCTTCTGCTCCGCAGCCACCCACATCATCTGCGGCGTACCCCAGGGCTCATCCCTCAGCCTGATGCTGTTCAACGTCTAGATGGCCCCCCTCGCTCACGTCGCCCGCCAGCACAACCTCAACATCATCTCCTACGCCGACGACACCCAGCTCATCCTCTCCCTCACCAAGGACCCACACACCTCCAAAATCAACCTCCATGAGGGAATGAAGGGCGTCACCGAATGGATGAGAGGCAACCAACTGAAGCTGAACTCGGACAAGACGGAGGTCCTCATCCTCAGATCCACCCCCGCAGCCTGGGACGACTCCTGGTGGCTGACCACACTGGGAACCTCACTGAAACCCAGTGAACATGCACTTAACATAGTATTCATCCTCTAATCTGTCGCAGGGTTTCCGTTCTCTCACAGAACTGTGCACAGAGACCTAGAACCTGGGTGAGTCAGGGTGACCCACAACTCACCTATGTTTCAGAAATCCCCTTACCAAGCTAGCTACAGTATCTCATCGGCAGTGAATACTTCCCGATGTCTTAGACAATCCAGAACATGAACTTAGAATACCTCAGGTATCGTGGAACACATGAACACTCTTTCGTTATATTATCATTACAAACCGAAACTGGGAGGCAATGAAAACACGTGCTAGTTTGAAATGTTTATTTTTTCAATGCAGCATTCTCAAACGCAGTATCTTGTATAATACCAACATACATATTATAAAAACCAGAGTCAGCAGCATAGTCACTAATCCATAGTAAGCAAATTGTGATAACATAATATGATGCAAAAATCTATAGAATTCTGTATCAACTATATTTCGCGCACCCTAATTAGCATATTATATTATATCTAAGAAGGTCTCATCTGGGCTTTAGCTGGGCGAACCCATACCTCAAATTCTCAGTAGGAGGAGATCACATCAACAGCTACCAGCTCTCAGCATGTCCAGCATCAAGTATATTTTCTCATTCCCTGTAACTGTATCTTGAACTCACCTAAAGCCCAAAGTTGGCACAAACATTATTTGTGTTATGACTAACGAAGTGCGAGGATCAGGCCTACAGCAACCTTGTGTTAGAGTGTGCAGTTCTCAGTGTGCAGACAGTTGTACCAAGTGTTCCAGGCACGACTGATACCAGTACAATAATATATTATTCTGAAATAAATCACATCTTTCGTCTAGGTTAAAAGCTGTAATAACAATTAGGTGTCGTGTGCAAACCGAAGCAGAAAGAAAATATGGCGTTTAAACATTTAATAAGCACATGCTAACTTAACACAATCTATGGAAACGTAATAACCATATGACACCCCCCCAATGATCCGAGGACGGTCAAAAGACAAATATATAAGCCAATACTCTATGAGAGGCAAGACTTGAAAGCAGAGTTCAATGATATTGAGCCAAGCTAAATGTATGTAATGTATGTAAAATTTAAAAAAATACAAAAAATATGTATGAATGCCTATAGTGGCCACACAAAATATAAAAAGTCGAAATTGAGGCCTAACTATAATAAATAGGCCTAGAACATATGAAAAAATCGAATGTTCGTATTGAAACTGGCACCATTCAGAATTACTAAAAAGTCACGTGCCATAAAGATGGAAGTATTCAGAGTCATTCCTCGTTGAATGAATATGCAAAATATGTAGCAACAGCTTCCAACATGAAATCACTGTCATCATCCGAAAACAGTTCAGCCATCCAATTAAGCAATGGGAAAGAACATACGTGCTCCTCCAGCACTGAATCCTCTAGCAACATCAGAGGACAACTCAGTGGGTTCTCGAGAACGCTCTGTGCCAGAAAGTCATGCGCCGCTGCGAATATGTCCCACTGACCCATTAGTCCATGCATCGCTCCCACAGCCATAACCCTTTCGCCAGAACAGACCAACTCATGAGCCACTACGGGGGACATCAGCTGATCAAAGTCGACGTCAGGAGAAGTCGGTAAACAGAGACACAAATCAATGGCCCAGTCGAAATCACAGCTCAGGCAATGAAACACAGGCTGGACACAGGTGAAATAGGAAAATCTGAAAGATAATCCAAAAGCCGTGCTTAAAGTCGCAAGCGGCAGCGATCCATAATAATCAAGCATCCGGTTGCGAAACTGCATCAGCAGGTGCTGTGCGTTTCCTTGCGCAGGATGGGCATCCATGTTTTATGAAATAAAATATCACCAGAACGCCTGCAGCCAAAGCCAGCAAAACAGGAAATCCGCCAAACAGACTAGCGAATATAGAATGAAAGAACGCAGGGATAATACCAAATACTTTTTCAAATGTAGTCACGAGACCACTGCTAACCATTTTAAAAAAATGAGCGAGGCTGGATGTGGTGGAGGCATTAAAGATTTGATGAACCAGCTCGCAAAAATGAAACGGCAAATCAGTACTTAAAAGCGCTTGTACTTCTGTGCGTGTGTTTGCTATGTGAAGGACATAAGTTTCGCGGGCAGAGCTCAGGGCCACCTGTTTCTGAGACAAAAGGGCTCTTATACAGCCTAAACCATTGAATTCAGCTCTCAAGGTTGGTATTCTTGGCCAAATTAAAACTTCTGAATTCCCATGCGTGGGTGGATACAACACATTCTTGCAGCAAACGACCCTTTCAGACACGGTAACCACATATGCGATACCAGCCTCTAACCCACAACAAAACTCGTTATTCAAAAGTAAATAACTACCGTTGGACAACAACGTGAACGTGGGAACTATTGCAGGAACTGGTGTCCCTTTTAAAACACAGGCCAAATTAGGTTTGTCCTGATTACAAGAACCATGCAACTGGATGTGTCTGCAAATAAGTGAGCGGTCAGGCGACTGTGTACATTCTTCACCATTCAGATTCACTTCATTCCCCTCCTTAAGGCATCTGTAAGTGTATGGTAAAGACCATGTTTCATGGAGGAAAGCGCTGCCTAATGGTTCATATCGCCCAATGGCTATATATTTCATACAATTTGTAAATTTATACAACGCAAAAGGTAACGTGATAATACCATGAATAAGCCATGTTGCTGCAGTCACTTCAGCCACAGAAAATGGCAGGGATTCTAATTTTTCAATATGTAACATAGAAAATGTAGCATCTCTCATTGACAACATGCGCTGTTTTTCAGTCAAATTAAACAGGGCAAATAATGATGATACGTTCAAAAAAGTCCATGGCACTCGACCAGACTTTAGAGTCTGTAGTGTCCACGCAAACTGCATCACAGAACGCAATTGATTTTGACCATGATATAACACGGACACTTCATCATGTACAATGTCGACAACAGAAGACACAATATTATTTAAAGTGTAAATTCGGGAAGAAAGCGTGTTAATGCTGTTATCAACCACTGCAAGCACTTTTTCCAAATTAGCTTGATCATTTGCCCTTAGGCGTTTAGCAGCCTCAACCTGGTTAACTTTCCAAATTTCATTGTAAATCGCATACAGCCATCGTTTAGATCTACCTTTAGCCGGGCCTTTTATAAAATCGTTCAAATCCACATTATCATGTAATTGAGACAGATGTAGTTTAACTGCAGCTAAAGTGGAATGCTGTAACCAATTTTGACACAGCTTCCCCACAGAATAAGTCGTGACAGTATAGTCTTCGTCAAAACGTGGATCGGGCCTGAGTTTTGTGAACCCCTCAGCCAAACCCATAAAACGGCGCTGGCAAGAATCAGCACTCTTTTGCCATACCAGCCAACCCTTGGAATCCAAACTGGAAATGTTAAAGGACGAATTGTGTAAAAGAGTTTGCAACTCTTGAATGGAGGAACCAGTGAAATTACCCCAACCTGTATATTCATTTAAATCTGGGATGGTCGGTGTATTTAATTTTTTAGAAGTAGCCAATCCAAAGCATGTTGTCTGGAAAATGGTCGAATTTAAAAACAACATGTGATTCGGGATGAGACATGCACGGTGCAAAGCCTCAGTGCCTTGTACCTGCCAATCATTGGTACCCCAAACCGATTTAAGGTCAATTGTTCCTTTCCAGAACTCGTAGCCATCTACAGCCAACCTGTCTAAAAAGGACTTCGAATACAGTAATTTTGTATCGGTAAGTCTAACTTTGGAAATGGGCTTTTGTGTCATTTTGAAATAAAATGACTCGGGATTAGACTGATCAAAATCTGTAAAATAGGTATATTTTTTCAGAAATGTATTGGAACTGCCACTGAATGGAGCAGGGCAATGTTCCCATTGTGTATAATTTACAGCAACCCTCCTGGAATTTGTCTTATGTAAAAAATGATTACCATAGTGTTGAAAACAAAACAAATCACCATAATTAATAGAATTTGTATACAGATCCTCAGCATCGAAGGCAGCATAATACTTCAAATCCGAGAATAATGCTTCTACGGCCTGAATATCCCAATCATCAGAACGTATATTTTGTTTAATCACATCTCCCATGTTTACTCTAAGCACATTTGGAACATTAATCACTTCAGTAGGCCCATGTATCTGAAACCTAACCGCATCCCACACAATCCCATCAAGGACAGGCCAAGCAGTAATGTTAACTGTATTTAAGTTTCGTTTCAGTCTGTGCGCAGAATGTGAAGAGGAAAGAGGGGCCAATGTTCCATTAAGGTACCGAATTCCTGTTCTTTCTTTAACGTAGTGACCATCAATCAGGCGGAAAAAATAAAACACAAAACCAATTGACATAAAAAGATAGAATGAAAATAGGATCAACCAAATGTATGTCCAAGGCGGAATTAAAAAATGTTTTTTAAACAACGTGGCATATCTCGCTATGTTTTTGGGTTTCTTTGAAGTTTCCGAAACAGAGTCAAAAGAGAATCTGGACTGGCCTGCCAAACGGGTCTGTAAATCAGGCATCGATAAATCAGCAGGATAAGTGTAGTTTAGCTCATCAATGTTAGTATCAGGAATAGTATTTAATAAAGGACTGGATATGGCAGGCATCTCGAGGGACACCTCCTGTTCTGCACCAGATGTAATAGCCAGCACAGAGTGCCTCACCATGGAAGGACAGGATACAGCCGGTGTCATGCTATGAAGAATCGGCCACCCTGTGTGTATTGACATTGTCAATAGAAATAAATCTGTTTTCCTTACGACCTGGAAGTGGTGGTAAAATGACTGTTCTTGTGCCCTTCACTCCAAGGACTCGAACTGGTGCTCGATATGAGGGACCAAACTCTTTCTTGTTATCGATCTTCTCTCGAACCAGTTCTCCAACTTGGGGTAGCCAGCCAACTACCGGGATCTGCAACGCATCATCCGATGTGGAGGGCAAATGTTCCTTTGCAAGACTGTCTCTGGTCTTTTGTAGATTCTGTAAAACATTGCAATGTTCATCTACGTCAAAGGCCCCGGCCTGGGACTTGTAGTCCAGCCCATCAAGGTCAGGTACATACATCTTGATACCAAAGAGCATTTCGTATGGGGTCCGCCCACCCAGAGACCTTCTAGGGAGATTATTAAGCGCACGCTGCACGCCTATGAGGTGGGCTAGCCAGTTTCTACCAGTACCTATAACTCGGGCTGTCAAAGATTGCTTTAAGTCGCGGTTCATTCGTTCTACTACACTATTGCCCTCGGGCCTGTAGGGACTTGAAAACTTGACTTGGACTCCCAACGAAACCATAGCAGCCTTGTATGCCTTAGAGGCGAAAGCCGGACCCTGGTCCGAATGGAAAGTACCACAGGCAAAAATTCCCACAAAGACACGCAAATCCTTAATGACAGTCCGCGAATCAGCGCTTCGATGCGGCCATACCCATAAAAAGCGTGTGCATGAGTCAACTGCTACTAAGATGTATTTAAACGCAGTATCAGAAGAAAAAGGACCGCAGTGATCCAAATAAACGCATCCAAGCGGTTTATTAGAGATGTACAACCGTGTCTGAGGCGGACGCGCAGCAGTAGAAGGCTTAATCTGCTGGCAAATGTCACATTGAAGAACATATTCACGCGTCTGTTTGTACAGTCCCCGCCACCAGAATCTCTGTTGTAGCTGAGTTACAGTGGCCGAGACGCCCGCATGCGCAGACGCCACACCTTCATGTGCCGCTGTAATCAAAGCAGCTCTGCGATCCGAGTAGGGAACTAAACGCTCGCCAACTTCAGGGATTTTCACATAAGGAACCTTATCGGGACTTAAGTGGTATGTGTAATTAGAAGGGAATCCCGCAGGATATTTACTTCCCTTCTCCGTTGCAGCTACAGCTGCCAAGATGTCATCATCTATTTTGCTTTTGGACCTCGTGACTGCTGCAACTAAGTATTTTGATACCGCTGACTTCGCTGCTTCATCAGCAAGCGAGTTGCCAACAGCGTGGACCCCCACGCGCTGATGACCGAGAGTATGAATCACAAACATGAGTGGCAGCTTCTCTTTAAGTTCCGCCACTCGGACCCAGATCGTTTTATGTTTTATTGTGCTACCTTTGGAGTCACGAAAATCATTCTGAGTCCAAAAGAACAAGTTTTCATTGTAAGACTGGACACAGTAGTAAGAATCACTTACGATCAAAGTCGTCACACTAGGATCTGCGTACTCCAATGCAAGCATCAGCGCACGAAGCTCTGCTAATTGCGCGGTGCAGTCTCCAAGCGTCTGCGTGGGCACCACACTGGACTTGAACTCATCGTTCAACATGGCACCGACCACAATGGCGCAAGCGGAAACGTAGGCATGTTTAGAGCCATGCGCAACCTGCGCCGAACCATCAGTGTAAATGATGCAATGGAAATCCTCCAACGGCCGCATTGCTAATGGAGCAGGATGAACAAATTCATACTGTAAATACTCCTGTGACCGTAAGGTGGCGTCAAAAATAAACGTGACATCCTGGGACGTCAAAGACGCAGCCCATTGAATCCACCGAGGGTGCAAAGCTTTGGAATTAGGTACACTGGCTTTCGTAACCGCCTCTAAGGCAGGACACGGGGTAACAACCAACATGCGCTTTCCTTGTGACAGGGCACGTTCCTTAAGAATTGCCATCTGCACAGCTGTTAAAACTTTCTCCACAGTGGAAAAACGCAATTCAGCCGAAGTGTACAAGTGTGACTTGTAAGCAATAGGTACTGTATCCCCTTCATTAAAAGTCAGGTACGTGAAACCCACCGCTCCAGGGATAATTCTTATCACCAGGTTGGTCTGGTTATCACGAGTCTGTAAGTATTCAGAAGCGAGCAAATCAGCCTGCAAAGACTGCAGAATCGCCGAATGCTCAGGCAGCCAGCATGATTTGGAAAAAGATGGTTGTATCAAAGCATACAAAGGCTTGATACGCTGGGCATATTCCGGAATGTAAGTCCTCCCGAAATTCAGAAAGCCCAGAAGAGATTGTAATTTTTTCAGTGTTGTCGGAGAGCACAACTGTGCGCATTTCTCCAGGAAATGGGGTGCTAAACCCTTCCCTTCATGGTTAAGCTCGTAACCTAGAAACAACACTGTGTACTCTGCAATGTGCGACTTTGCAAAGTTAAACTTGTAACCCATGTCAGCAAAGTTACAAATTATGCTATTTACTCGACACAGATGCTCCCAAAGATCGTCGTCTGTGAGATAAATGTCATCCACATACGAACAAGCAACCGGGTCGAAGCTCTCCAAAAGAGAGACTATGCGCGCGGAAAAAACTCCCGGACTGTTCTTGTAGCCCATTGGGAGTCGTTTAAAAAATTTTTGCACTCCGGCGCATGTAAAACTGGTCCATTGGGAACTCAGACCATCTAATCTATGCGCATAAAAACTATTGGAAATGTCAAGCGTGGTTTTGAACCTTTTACGCTCAAGACTATTCACTAACGCAGAGCCGTGCGTATTCTGTACTGCACAGTTACGGCAATGCGAGTTCAAATGCCTATAATCCAAAACCAAACGATATGAGCCGTCCGGCTTGTTCACAGTAAAAAAGGGGTTATTCATCGGTGACACACACGTTTCAATTACACCTTGATATTCCAATTGTTCAAGGATAGCTGCGACTGAAGCTTTCGCTTCACGCCGTATGGGATATTGTGGTTGAGGCTGTGGCTGTGACCGTAAAGGAATCTCATGGCTTGGTGACAATTTATCCCAGCCACATTGATTGCGGTACACAGCCGGCGCAAGCGCCAGAGCCCACTCTTCTGCAAAATGCAGCGCCTCCACCCTCGGCAATGTGTGCGCGAAGCTGGGTAGGATTACCTCCTCCCGTCGCGGAGCTGCGAGAACAAAAGGTGGGGGCCAGTCAGCCTCCGAAAGCAAAATGTCATACGTAGACGAGAGGTTTTCCCAAAATACCCCTTTTACAGTTTGCTGCATGTCACCTTCAATTAACAGGACAATTTCAAAAAGTCGTTCAGGGGGAGCAACATGCGTATCTGCTGTTTCTATCACAACATAATTGTCAGTCGCTGTCACCTTCAACAGTGGACGGAGGGCCTCTCTCACTATGGTAATCTCTGCTGCGCTGTCCAGCAAGGTCAGAGCTCACGTCAGATTCCGAAGCCGCGTTCTCACTATCTTCGGCATAACGATGCGCGGTCAGGGCAGCGACTTTCTTCGTGGCAAACTGTGGTCTCTCGGGCGTAGAGCCTTCCTGCCGATCTCCACTGGCACGCGGGCGGGGCTGACCACGTCCTTGCTGGCCACCCCGGCCCCTGCCGCCCCCTCCACCACCGGTTGACGGAGCCGATAAGTCCTGAAAGGAACGAGGAGAGCGTTGTTCAGAAGCCTGAAACCTCTCAGGCGATTTAATCATCGCGCGGTCGCGCAAATCATAAACACGATCCGACTGCGCAGGCAATGGAGACGCAGGAGCAGAAACCTGTATTTGTTGTTGTTGTTGCTTACCCTGATTCTGCTTTTTAGGCCAATTTTGTTTCTTGGACTTTTGTTGAACACTAGTTTCCGATGTCTGACCCTGGGGCTGTTTCTTCTCCTTATCAGGAAAATATTTAACCCCCTTTGCATTGCGGCCCACCATTTTGTAAGCATTCACAATTATCTTTGCTAACTGTCGGGGTCGGTCGGGCTCGGGAACCAACGCTAACGCGTTAGCAACTTGAAAGTTCACTGCATCCCCCTTGACATTCGCAAGGATCACACCGCAAACTACTTCAAAGGAGCCACACAGGCGCATGCCCAATTCAACAGCCGCCTCCGGTCCGTGTTCGTCCTGAACACGTTTAAGGACCCCACCTAGATTGGTCACAGACGGGGAGCCATAGCACCTCGAATAGACCGCTGCAAAAGTTTTTCCCCAGGTTTCACAGTCAGCAAGGTCAGGAGCCAGATCTTTCGGCAAACTCAGTGTAAGAATCCGGTGCTTATCACCTGGACTCGTATTGGGAAACACAGCTTCCAGCTGGCCGAATTTCTCAGCAAGCCAGAACGGAAAATCGTCCTTTTCCTGGGGCTTCTTACCCATCACGGAATTAACCATGACCGGGTTGATTTTCAGACCAGCATGTTCTGCTCGAAGCTGTGCGCCTCTAGGGGCCGCGTCCTGAACATTACGGCCAATGTAATGAACAAGCGCTCTAATCACTCCCACCGCGACTTCATGAAGCTGCCGCAGTTCGGCCACGTTACAAGCGTTACGTCTAGGGTGAGGAGTAAATCCAGCCAAAGCAGGCCAAGGAGTGCCCGGAATGGACAAAGGACCTAACCTCGGAGCGGTCAAAGCGTGCAGTAGGGCGCCACCAAACCAAACTCCATGCTGCCAAGCGTCTATAGGAACCTCCAGTGCTCTGTACGGAGCGTACGCAGCCGGTACAACCGAAGCTGTGTATGTGTGGAACACACCAGTATTAGCGTCCACCTCTGGAAATGTCACCCACGAATAAAACAGTTCGTATGGGTAAGCATGTTCCGCGCTCACCACCAGAACCACAGCCAAGCCTTCCACAGGAACCTCATACATCCGCAAATGGTCACGCACCGCAATGCGACTATGCTGCGGGATGTCCACGGCTTGAGCCATGTTAGCACAGGAACTAGAAAAAACAAATTATACTTTGTAGCACAACTGGGTAGTAATTCAAAGAAACCGTTTTAGATAGATTCAAGCTTGAAAAAGACCTATTTCAAAAATAGGTAGGTTTCTCCGACACTGCCGTTTTCCGGAAACGGGAATGAAGGCGTTAAGGTTTGAATGATATACTACTCGAGTGTCATGTTATAAGGCCAACCAACGTATGGGCGCCATGTCGCAGGGTTTCCGTTCTCTCACAGAACTGTGCACAGAGACCTAGAACCTGGGTGAGTCAGGGTGACCCACAACTCACCTATGTTTCAGAAATCCCCTTACCAAGCTAGCTACAGTATCTCATCAGCAGTGAATACTTCCCGATGTCTTAGACAATCCAGAACATGAACTTAGAATACCTCAGGTATCGTGGAACACATGAACACTCTTTCGTTATATTATCATTACAAACCGAAACTGGGAGGCAATGAAAACACGTGCTAGTTTGAAATGTTTATTTTTTCAATGCAGCATTCTCAAACGCAGTATCTTGTATAATACCAACATACATATTATAAAAACCAGAGTCAGCAGCATAGTCACTAATCCATAGTAAGCAAATTGTGATAACATAATATGATGCAAAAATCTATAGAATTCTGTATCAACTATATTTCGCGCACCCTAATTAGCATATTATATTATATCTAAGAAGGTCTCATCTGGGCTTTAGCTGGGCGAACCCATACCTCAAATTCTCAGTAGGAGGAGATCACATCAACAGCTACCAGCTCTCAGCATGTCCAGCATCAAGTGTATTTTCTCATTCCCTGTAACTGTATCTTGAACTCACGTAAAGCCCAAAGTTGGCACAAACATTATTTGTGTTATGACTAACGTAGTGCGAGGATCAGGCCTACAGCAACCTTGTGTTAGAGTGTGCAGTTCTCAGTGTGCAGACAGTTGTACCAAGTGTTCCAGGCACGACTGATACCAGTACAATAATATATTATTCTGAAATAAATCACATCTTTCGTCTAGGTTAAAAGCTGTAATAACAATTAGGTGTCGTGTGCAAACCGAAGCAGAAAGAAAATATGGCGTTTAAACATTTAATAAGCACATGCTAACTTAACACAATCTATGGAAACGTAATAACCATATGACAAATCCTCCCTCTCCATGTCGAAACAGGTCAACACCGTCTCCTACTCCTGCTACAACACGCTCCGCATGCTCTGCAGGATCTACAAGTAGATCCCCACCGAGATAAGAAGAACGGTGACACAGGCCCTCATCAGCAGAAGGTTGGACTACGGTAACACACTCTACGCAGGAACACCGGCCAAACACCTGCGACGACTGCATGCATCCAAAATGGCTCCACAGACTGATCCTCAACGTCTCCCACCGCAGCCACATCACCCCCCACCTGAGAGACCTACACTGGCTCCCCGTCGACAAGAGGATCACCCATGCTCACAAAGCACTCCACAACACTGGACCAGCCTACCTCAACAACAGACTCAGCGTCTACACCCCCACCCGCCAGCTCTGCTCTGCCAGCCTTGTCCTCCGGCGGCAGATCCTTCTCCTTCCTCCCTCACCACCTACGACAGACCGAAGACCTGATCACCTTCAGAAGACTCCTCAAGACCTGGCTCTTCGAGCAGTAGTTGAACTCCCCCCCTTGGCGCCTTGAGACCCTCACGGGTAAGTAGCGTGCTTTCTAAGTACAATGATTGATTGGTAGGCACTTTGCAAAAAAAGGGTACGTTTTCACTGTGAAAATGTGGTGTGTCCACGTTGCGGCTTGGGCCATTTCCTGTTGCAGGCACTACACCTACCCACACAAATGAGGTATCATTTTTATTGCAAGACTTAGGGGAATGAAGGTGGGTGGAAGTTTGTGGATCTGTGCAGATTCCAGAACTTTGCATCACAGAAATGTGAGGAAAATTGTTTGTTTATTTACAAAGTTTGAGGTTTCAAGGGATTTTGGGTAAAAGAACAGAGTGAGAGCCACACATCCTGGATTCCCCTGGGTGTCTAGTTAAAAAAAATATATAGGTTTGCTTGGTTTCCTTGGGTGACTAGTGGGCTTTCTGCTGCCCTGGGGAGGGGGGTAATCAGGGGCTATTGCCCCAATATGCCCCCAAGGGGGGGGGGGGGCAGAAAGACTGTGGCTATTTTCTTAGGTGGGAGGGGACATTGGGATGCCCATTCCGGGCAGCCCCCACCCATAAGTAAAAAAAAGCTTGCATAATCACTGGTGCCTGGTAGGCTCTCTGCCTCCTGGGGGGCAGATCAGGGGCTAATGCCCCATCTGCCTCCTGGGAGGGCAGAAAGACAGTGGCATCTTGTTTTGAGTGGTGGGGGCATGGCCATTCCCCTTAATTTTGAAAAACATTTACCCCTGGTGATTAGTGGGCTTTCTGTCCCCCCCAACGGGGCAGATAGGGGGCTATTGCCCCATCTGCCTCCCAGGAGGTGCAGAAAGACTGTAGCATTTTTTTGGGTGGGGGTATTTGCATGCCCATTCTGGGCAGCCCTCACCCCTACATATATATATATATATATATATATATATATATATATATATATATATATATATATATATATATATATATATATATATATATATATATATATATATATATATATATATATATATATATATATATATATATATATATATATATATATATATATATATATATATATATATATATATATATACTTGTCAAGTACTGGATCCCACCAAATCGAAGGGCACAGAGACTACACACCAGGAAATCTTGCACAAATCCTTTATTGTGCACTCTTTAACCAAGGACGACGCGTTTCGGCGTAAGCCTTTTTCAAGTACCCACCATCTTGTGTTTAGCCAAACTTATAGTCCCACATTTGTGTCAATGCTCAATGAACATAGAAGAAACACTTAGCTACGTACATTATGCCAGATAAGCACATTAAACATTCAAAGCTGATATACACACACTTTAGATAAACTTAAATTCATGAAAGTGAGTGTCAATTGATTATTAAATGGGAGCAAGTGGTGTAATGGGTTTGACAGTTGTCACATTACTTATCATAAGATGGATTTCCGATACTAGTCAGATGTGGGTGACTAAGAACTGCCCCAGGCGGTGTATCTATGGGGATTTGTAGTTCATAATATGCCTAACCCCAATTGCTGTAGCCCGTCAAGTTTTGGGACTGTAGTCCGTGATATCGTAATAACGATAATCCCGACCAATGAGAGGCCGGGGATTGACGGACGAACGCTTAGCCTACCGGGAATTGTAGTTTAGCGTGTAATAGTGCGGGGGTTCGAGACCGTAGTCTCGAAATTTAATTACATCACGGGAGCTCCCGGATTTGGAGGCAAAGGGTGGGCATAGGGACCCGGTCTGGTCCTATAATAATTGGATCATTGTCGGGTATGTCAATAGAGGAGAGCTCCCCTCGTAATCTGACCATCATATGTGACTTATGACATGGTAACTGGTGGTGGTAGGGTCGGGGCTCGAGTGCTTTTATATTGGGGACGAGTGTAAGGTGAGATACATATATTAAAGTGAATGTGTCAGAAATTGTGAAAATAAGTGAATACGGAGGCAAACGTGGCTGCCACTCGTAACAACAGTGGAGCGAGGAGATCTACAGTTGAAAGATGAGCGAATGGGAGACAGCGAGGCAAGCCGAAGCCCTGTCCCTGTTTAGCGAGGAGCAAGATATTGCGCTTGTGAACGTAATAAACAACACAGCATCCAGTAGCGGGGAACCCACACTCAAACAGAAATTGGCACATCTCGAGCGACTGAGCAAACGAGAAATCAATAAGTGGTGGGAAGTGGCCTCTCTCACCAACTATATCGAGGTCGGTAGAGTCCCTAGAGGATTGAGGATAAGTATTGTACCAACCTACGACAACCCTAACAAAGACTTACTCACAGAGTGGGCACAATATATGGCCAAGACATGTAAGGGCATGCTTGAAATGCTCGTGAAATATGCTCAAATCGATCTAAATACAACGCGCAAAGATTTGGCGGATCTCAGAAGTGAACTGGAGAAGTACAAAACCGAGAAAGCATTTGAGGAGTTTACCAAAATACTCCCTAAAAGACTGCAAGATTACGAAGAGACCATAAAACAAAAGAAACAACGAAAGTTCATCAGAGATAACCGAGACTACGCGGAAGGACGCATACTAACGTATGCTAGAAAATACGACAAAGCACAAAAGAATATCAGGGCGAAATTAACAAATAATAAAAAATCCACAACGGTCACATCGGGATCAAGTTCAGACATAAGCACCTATACAGAAGATCGCACTCGAGGGATCCCTTTAGAGTCGCTTCCCCTGACCTTCCATCAGGAGTTCGAAATCTTGAACCAGAAGAACGAACCAGGCCAACAAAACAGGGTGCAAACAAGGGGCCAAACATCCAGAGGCAAGAGCGTAAAAAAAGTAAGAGGAAGAGGACGCGGGACACCAGTCGAAGAAGAAAGTTAAAAAGAAAACACAGAAAAACCAAAATGTGCAAACTTGCAATCAATCCCAATGAAGCTAACAAAACCGTTGTGAATCTCTCTGAAGGAACATTGAATCCCACGGAGATCTCGGTACTACAATTAGGGCTATCCTTTTGCCCCAGCATTACCCTAGACTATGTTGATACTAGGGTGGACCTTTTCTTATTCATCAGAAAATTAAAATTGTTGAAAATGTACGTAACCCGTTCTAGCAGCAAACAAAAAACTTCAGACACTACGGGACCCACTGATATTAATCTGCAGGTACATGACTTGGAATTGTTAAGGGACATGTACCAATTGGAAATAGCAGATGAAAATGAGAGAAATGATCACATTGTTTTACAAGCCTGTGGCGTAACAGGCGAACATGTCAAACACAGTGGCCTAAAATTAAAGACTACATTTAATCCTAATGTCCCATTTGACAATATAGAAGCGTACAACCAAGCAGTGATAAATGAGCTAAAACAAACCAGAATGAATTTCAAAAACTCTAAATGGGATAATCTGACGAAAGATCAAAGGACCGCGTTGAAGGCATTAGAGGAGGATGCGACAATTGTAATAAAGCCCTCCGACAAGGGGGGCAACGTAGTAATCATGAACTACAAAGACGACAAACAGGAAGCTATGAGACAGCTGAACGACTCCTCATGCTATGAACTCATCAATTGGGAACGGTACAGACGTACCATAAAGGAGTATCATGCACTGCTTGGGGGATGGTATCATACCGGTCTACTAGACACCGATGAATACAAATTCCTAAAGACAGAAAATCCACGTATCCCCTGTATATATTTCCTCCCCAAGATCCATAAAGACCCCACTAGACCACCAGGGCGTCCGATCGTATCCTCCAATGGAGGATTACTGGAAAATACATCCATATTCCTGGATTTGTATCTGAATGAATATGTTCAGAATCTCAATTCATACTGCAAGGACAGCACAGACTTTTTGAGAAGACTGCATGATGTAAAATGGGAGGAGGGATACTATATGATCAGTATGGATGTATGTTCTTTGTACACTTGTATTAATCAAGTGAAAGGTGTAGAGACATGTATGCATTTTTTGAGGAGTCGACTTGTGGATTGTTGGGGGCACAATACCATGCTTCAGACAATGATGTTATTTTGTCTTCAGGAAAACATTTTTTTGTTTGAAAAGGCGGTATACCGACAACTCTCCGGGACCGCGATGGGGACTTGTTTTGCCCCCAGCCTAGCAAATCTTTTCCTAGGCTGGTGGGAGGAACAGGTTGTCTGGGCTGAAGGGTCCGAGATGTATACTGACCACATCTTGATGTGGGTCAGATACATCGACGATCTGTTTTTAATCTGGAATGGCCCTGAAGCACTAGCAAGACAATACATCAGTCATCTAGGAAATAATGACCTCAATCTAAGGTTCACATATGTGATCAGCAACACATACTGTGAATTTTTGGATGTGGCAGTGGAGATTAGAGAATGCAATCTGACCACGCGCCTGTTCCGGAAAACCACAGCTGGAAATGCGGTGCTGCACGCGGCGAGCCACCACCCAGCTCCCCTCAAGAGGAGCATCCCCTACGGGGAGTTGCTGAGGGCTCGCCGCAATTGCAGCACCAACATGGATTTCCATAAAGAACAGAAAGCCATGATGGAACGCTTTAGCCAGAGAGGATATAGCGAAGAGACATTAAAAACTGCCCAGATTAAAGTCCAGGACCTAAAACATGAAGAAGTCCTATTTAGAACGTCCAAGAGTGACTCCAAAAGGAAGGCAATGGAGAATAGGAGCCAACCAACTGCACCCCGGATGATCACCAACTACAGTAGGGGAGCTTGGGCCCTGGAAAAGATAATGAGAGCCAATTGGAAGTTAGTAACATCTGACCCAATCGTGGGAGGGCTAGTGGGCAATAGACCTCAGATAACCTATCGCCGGGCACGATCTCTAAAAGACAGACTAGTGCATAGTTATCCCAAGGAATCGGCCAAAATGAAGTGGCCTCCGATTCCGAATGGCTTCACCACCTGTGGCAGCTGCAAATGTGATCACAATGGTAAATCATGCAAAAATTACAGAACAGGATCAGGTCAGAGTAGAACCATCAATCAACAAATCAACTGCAATACTGAGTTCACTGTTTACGTACTGGAATGCCCATGTGGGCTCCAGTACGTGGGCAGCACCAAACATCCCCTAAAAATCAGGATTCTACAGCACCTCCGTGCGATCTCTAACAAAGATCACAATTACCCCATGGCCCGCCACAATGAAGAAGTTCATAGTGGGAACAATGGTAGCCTGAAATTTTATGGCATAGACAAGATACCGAAAACCATTAGAGGTGGGGACCGCGAAACACAGCTGAGAATTAGAGAGTCCAGAAACATTATAGACATGGAGAGCAAGGCCCCTAAAGGACTGAATTATGGGGAAGAACTAGCATCCCACATAGGCTCCTAAGACTAATCAGTACAGAGTAGAGGCAAACCCGCAGTATGATGAATGTTGTTTTGTGTTACACTATCACTTTTTTATTGAAAAAAAACCCCTATATGTATATATATGTAATGAATAAGGGGTAGGAAAGGCATAACCAGTACTCATGTAATGGGTTGTATCCTGTGGTTCCTACTGTCTAAATCGCAATATTATAATATAGGGGAATAGCACTATACTCACCAAGATAGATTGTATGTTGAGTATTGTTGTTGTTTTATTTTAATTGTATCACTTATTTTCACAATTTCTGACACATTCACTTTAATATATGTATCTCACCTTACACTCGTCCCCAATATAAAAGCACTCGAGCCCCGACCCTACCACCACCAGTTACCATGTCATAAGTCACATATGATGGTCAGATTACGAGGGGAGCTCTCCTCTATTGACATACCCGACAATGATCCAATTATTATAGGACCAGACCGGGTCCCTATGCCCACCCTTTGCCTCCAAATCCGGGTGCTCCCGTGATGTAATTAAATTTCGAGACTACGGTCTCGAGCCCCCGCACTATTACACGCTAAACTACAATTCCCGGTAGGCTAAGCGTTCGTCCGTCAATCCCCGGCCTCTCATTGGTCGGGATTATCGTTATTACGATATCACGGACTACAGTCCCAAAACTTGACGGGCTACAGCAATTGGGGTTAGGCATATTATGAACTACAAATCCCCATAGATACACCGCCTGGGGCAGTTCTTAGTCACCCACATCTGACTAGTATCGGAAATCCATCTTATGATAAGTAATGTGACAACTGTCAAACCCATTACACCACTTGCTCCCATTTAATAATCAATTGACACTCACTTTCATGAATTTAAGTTTATCTAAAGTGTGTGTATATCAGCTTTGAATGTTTAATGTGCTTATCTGGCATAATGTACGTAGCTAAGTGTTTCTTCTATGTTCATTGAGCATTGACACAAATGTGGGACTATAAGTTTGGCTAAACACAAGATGGTGGTTACTTGAAAAAGGCTTACGCCGAAACGCGTCGTCTTTGGTTAAAGAGTGCACAATAAAGGATTTGTGCAAGATTTCCTGGTGTGCCGTCTCTGTGTCCTTCGATTTGGTGGGATCCAGTACTTGACAAATATTGAGGTAGCGGCTGCTACTACCGACGGCATCAACGTTGGCTGGTCGAGGATCGTTCAAGCAGCATTGTGGACGTCATATATATATATATATATATATATATATATATATATATATATATATATATATATATATATATATATATATATATATATATATATCTCCCAAACACCACTGCATTCAGCAATCCTCAGCCTCACAACGCTGGTGCCGTGGGTGGCCGCAGTCGCCACACTATATTTCGCTCACAATTCCCCAATCACCTCCACATTCGGTTTTCAAGGAAAAACGGCACACTAGGTAGGTCTAGGCACAATTAATGTTTAATGTGCACTCTCCAAACAAAGACGACGGGTTTCAGCGTGAAGCCTTTATCAAGTGGCCACTATTTTGACACAAAGTGTATTTAAGTCCTTCTTTTACACAATAGACATAGTAAAAATACGATTGTTTTTTACACATATAATTTAGACCAAGCACATTACAATTTTCAATCATTGTACGGTATCATTTTAGAATTATTAAGGAAGAAGGAAAAGGAAATTATAATTCATTCTATTATTGCGAGTTAAATCAAGAATTTCGTTTTCAGTACTGGTCATTAGCGGCTAGGATTTCTGGGGGATGTAGTTTAAGTGGCAGAGGAACACAACATTCGGCACAATATCCCTACAGTAAGGTGGTTCTCAGGGGATATGTCACTTCGGCATGATGTGTTAAATTATTCACATGTCCGGAGAACGAGGTACGTGTGTCATACATCAATTTATTCGTAAATTTTAAAACAAATATATAAAGAGTTATTGGTGCGTACTCATAATTCATCTAACCACAGTAAGATCATAATTCGTGCAGGACATAGCCGAATGGTATTGCATACAGAAATGATAAAGCAGAATTCTGCTAATTGATTGCCACAATAACATTTTGCATAGTAACACTTTATATGTAACATCAGGAGCTCCCTTGCTAGCCTAAATGAAGACATGCGCTTGCGCTTCTTATTTGGTGGCCCTTTGCTGTGCGAGTGCAGTATCGTGATAAGTGAACGGGAAGGGAAATAAAGTGCAGGAGTGCCAATTTTTCTATTCCAATAACTAAAGTGTGCAAAAATAATAATAATATATTATCCCCCATCCGGGGGTACCCTGGGTTTATAGTGGAATAATCGTGCAAGATATATCAGTAGGGCAAGCCTGCCCTTCTATGTCTACACAATTGTGTAAGTGGGACATATCCATGTATGGATTCTATAACCTGCATATTCCTTGCATATCCTATTCCCAGTGTATTATTAAAAGGGTGTGTAGTAAAAACCTATTTCAGCACATGTGCAGAATTCTCGCATCTCACACTTCCAGTTAATCATACTGAATTGTCCCTTCTTCATGTTCCAATATGTGAGGACATTTCCTCCCCACAATTGAGGCCCCTTGGGATTTTGCTGTCTATGTCTATGATATGTTTGGACTCAAGAACTCTTAGACGCGTCTCCCGGTCACCACCCCGTATGTGCTTGAATTATTACTGTTGTGTTTCTCAGCGTAATGTTGTGCCATGGGATAGTTATAATCCTTGTTAGTAATAGCGCAGAGGTGTTGTAGAATTCGTACCTTCAGTTGATGTTTTGAACTGCCTACATATTGGAGGCCACAAGGACACTCCAGTAGGTAGACAGTGAACTCGCTGTTGCAGTTGATCAGCAGCTTGATCGATTTCTTTTGGCCCGACCCTATTGTGTATTCTTTACAGTTTTTTCCATTTCGATCTGCTTTGCAGCTCCCACAGGTGATGAAAGGAGTGGGTCTAAACCAGTTTGTTTTAACTGTTTCCTGAGGGTAACTATGTATTAATTTATCCTTCAGGGACCTTGCTCTGCGATATGTAATCTGGGGTTTAACTCCCACATGTGCCCCAATTATTGGGTCTGCCACCAGCAGATTCCAATGCACTTTCATTATCTTTTCGAGTGTTTGTGACCCTCTACTGCAGTTGGTGATCATGCGGGGGATGTGTGGTGTATTTCCAGTGGACAGTTGTTCTTTTTTGGCAGTGCTTGCTGATATTTTGAACAGAGCTTCCTCATGTGTGATTTTCCCTACTTTTTGTTGGGCCCTGGTTAGTACTTTGGATGGATAGCCTTGTTGTTGGAAGCGTCCAATCATCGTTTCCTTTTCCCTCTCAAAATCTATGTCTGTGCTGCAATTACGGCGAGCTCCTAATAGCTCGCCGTACGGAATGCTATTTTTCAGCGGTATTGGATGTTGACTCGCTGAGTGTAATATTGCATTGCCCGCTGTGGGCTTGCGGAACAGGCGAGTTGTGATGGTATTTTGTTTAATTTCTACAGCTATGTCTAGGAACTAACAGTAGGTCTCGCTCATAGTGTATGTGAATTTTAGATTCAAATCATTGGTTCCTAGATGTTCAATGTACTCCTTCGCCAATGTCTTGGGGCCATTCCAGATTATGAACAAATCGTCAATGTATCTGACCCACATAACAATGTGGTCAGTATACATTTCCCATTCGTTGCACCACACATGTTGTTCCTCCCACCAGCCTAGGAACAGGTTCGCTAGGCTGGGGGCAAAACAAGTTCCCATCGCGGTCCCGGACCGCTGACGGTACACCAATTTTTCATAGAGAAAGATATTCTCTCTTAAACAATATAGCATCATGGCCTCTAACATTTTGTTATGGTCACAGTGGTCGATATGTCTGCTTCTCAAAAAGTACATGCAGGCCGCTACACCTTTCTCCTGATCAATGCATGTATACAAAGAGAAGATGTCCATACTAATCAATATGTAACCATCTTCCCATGTGATCCCATGTAGTCTTTTCAAAAAATCAGAACTGTCTTTACAAGAAGAGTTCAGATTTCGGACATACTCAGCAAGGTACAGATCCAAAATGATGGAGGTATTCTCTAATAAGCCCCCATTGGAAGATACAATCGGACGCCCTGGTGGTCTAGCGGGATCTTTGTGCAGCTTTGGCAAGAAGTAGATACATGAAATGCGGGGCTGATCCTTCCTTAGGAATTTATATTCGTCTGTGTCCAACAGCCCAATATGGTACCATTCACCCAATGGTGTATGATAATCTCTGATGGTTTTCTTGTATTTTTCCCAGTCAATTAGTTCATAACATGATGCATCATTTAATTGTTTCATTGCCTCTTGATGGTAAACCGCATAGTTCATTATAACCACATTGCCCCCCTTATCGGAGGGCTTGATTACAATTTTCCGGTCGTCCTCTAATGTTTTTAGTGCCATTCTTTGTTCCTTTGTTAGATTTTCCCTTTGTACGTTCCTGAATTTGTTTCTTGTTTTTTTCAGATCTGCAATAATTGCTGAGTTATAGGCTTCAATATTATCATAGAGTACATTGCGGTTATATTTAGTTTTAAGGCGTAGTCCACTGTGTTTTACCTCTTTATTCATGATGCCACATGTTCGCAAAATTATGTGGTATATATATATATAGCCAGTAGGTATATAAGGTTAGGACCTAGCTTCCATAGGAAATCCGCAACACTCTATTGGGAATAACTTTGGCGCCGGTTGAGGAGTTTGCGTGTACTTTTCCAGAATTTTGGCCAGCTCCGCTCCGCTCCTTCCCCGAAAGTTTCAGGGGGATCCGTGAAGTGGGGGCTGAGAAAAAAGGGGGGTCCCTAAACGTGTTTTCGCCATGTTAATTTCTATAGGACGTTCTGACACGGCTACAGCCCGAACCGCTGAACGGAATTACACCAAACTTTGCAAAATTGTAGGGACTGGTGTGCCTTTGCTATATTTTGGTGAAAATTGCTCCAGTGATTTTTATAAAAATTAACTTCAAAAACAAAATATATATCTGGGCGGAGCCTAACCACACATCTCATCGTGAGATCTGATTGGCTGTCAGCACTTCATCCAAGAAGTGTTGGCAGCCATCTTGGGACCAATATACATGATAGCACCTCATTAAAAAGCATTGTAGTTAATAGAGGGTTTTAGGACTTTAGTTACATTATAACTCATTTGTTGATGGTACCATACTCATTTTAGGAATTGTAGCCTTCTGCTGGGATATCATGAATCATGTTTGACAGAAAACTATTATCTCATGCTTTTCCCACAGTGGTTTGGAAGGGGATCTATAAACTAAACTGAAAGCATATTTTCTGTAAATTCACATTATCTTTCTCAGTCATGTGAGAATGAAGTCTGACATTCTCAGTAAAACATGTACATCCAACAAGGACAGAGACTGTCAGTTGATTCCTTTGTGTTCTACTGCAGCCTCCTAGAGTGTTCTAAAGAACAACGAGAGCTCTAACAGTCCTACTTATTACAAAGGTATGGCACACCTGAAGCCATCTTGATTGGAATTAAGTGGTAACTCTTAAAATATTTAATTTAAAAAGGAACAAAATGAGGGGGTTCATTTTGCCATAGAAAGTATGATTAGTGCTGCAGAAAGAAAAATTAGGGCACATTTTGAGTGACTTCTCAAATCCTCTTCTATTTTATTGAAAAATGTTGACATGCAGTCTCCCAAGATGGCCACCAGAGACAAAAGAGCCCAAATGTAGCCCAGATATCACCCAGATGTAGCCCAAGTATAGCCCAATGACAGAATGTCCCAGAGTGTTCTAAAGAACAACTAGAGCGCTAACAGTCTTACTTATTACAAAAGTATGGCACACCAGAAGCCATCTTGATTGGAATGAAGTGGTAAGTCTGAAAACATTTAATTCAAAAAGGAACAAAATGAGGGGGTTCATTTTGCCATAGAAAGTATCATAAGTGCTTTAGAAAAAAAAATTAGGGCACATTTTGAGTGACTTCTCAAATCCTCTTCTATTTCATTAAAAAATTCTGACATGCAGTCTCCTAAGATGGCCACCAGAGACAAAAGAGCCCAAATGTAGCCCAAATATCACCCAGATGTAGCCCAAGTACAGCCCAATGACAGAATATCCCGGAGTGTTCTAAAGAACAACTAGAGCGCTAACAGTCCTACTTATTAAAAAGGTATGGCACACCTGAAGCCATCTTGATTGGAATAAAGTGGTAACTCTTAAAACATTTAATTTAAAAGGAACAAAATGAGGGGGTATATTTTGCCATAGAAAGTATGATTAGTGCTGCAGAAAGAAAAATTAGGGCACATTTTGAGTGACTTCTCAAATCCTCTTCTATTTCATTAAAACAATTCTGACATGCAGACTGAAACATGCACTTTGAATACCAGCAGCAGTCTCCCAAGTTGGCCACCAGAGACAAAAGAGCCCAAATGTAGCCCAAATATCACCCAGATGTAGCCCAAGTATAGCCCAATGACAGAATGTCCCAGAGTGTTCTAAAGAACAACTAGACCGCTAACAGTGTCACTTATGACAAACATCTGGCACACCAGAAGCCATCTTGATTGGAATGAAGTGGTAAGTCTGAAAACATTTAATTTAAAAAGGAACAAAATGAGGGGGTTCATTTTGCCATAGAAAGTATGATTAGTGCTTCAGAAAGAAACATTAGGGCACATTTTGAGTGACTTCTCAAATCCTCTTCTATTTCATTAAAAAAATTCTGACATGCAGACTGAAACATGCACTTTGAATACCAGACTTCCCTGGTGAGCAGTAGCTTTACTACAGTGATCTAATGAGCAACTAGAGTGCTAACATTCAGAATTTATGGCAAATGTGTGACACATCTGAATGCCTTCTTGATGGAACCAAAGTAAATAAGCATTGAAAAAGCAATAGATCTCGCCCTCGTTCAAGTTAAAGCCATTCTGTTTGTAATGAGGTGGCTTTTTAGCTTTGCTTTTATTAGTGTTTTTAAAACTTTCACGTAAATAACATGCATATGTATGCATATATGTATATGCATGCATGCATTTACATTTGTATTTATATAGATATGCAGATTATATATGTTTATATATGTATGTATATATATATAAACATACATATATATAAATGCATATATATGCATATATATATATATATATATGTGTGCGTGTAGAGAGAGGTAGAGAGGTAGAGAGGTAGAGGTAGAGAGGTAGAGACTAGTAGAGAGAGAAGTAGAGAGAGGTAGAGAGGTAGAGAGTAGAGAGTGAGTAATAGAGTTGAGAGTGAGTGGTAGAGAGTACTAGAGAGCAGTAAAGAGAGTAGCAGAGAGTGAGTAGTAGAGAGTAGTATAGTGAATAGTAGAGTGAGTAGTAGAGAGTGAGTAGTAGAGAGTGAGTAGTAGAGAGTGAGTAGTAGAGAGTAAGTAGTAGAGTGAGTAGTAGAGAGCTGTAGAGAGTGAGTAGTAGAGAGTAGTAAAGAGTGAGTAGTAGAGTAGTAGAGAGTGAGTAGTAGAGAGTGAGTAGTAAAGAGTAGTAGAGAGTGAGTAGCAGAGAGAGAGAGAATAGTAGAGAGTAGTGGAGAGTGAGTAGTAGAGAGTAGTAGAGAGAGAGTAGTAGAGAGTAAGTAGTAGAGAGTAGTAGAGAGTGAGAAGTAGAGAGTGAGTAGTAGAGAGTAGTAGAGAGTGAGTAGTAAAGAGTGAGTAGTAGAGAGAGTAGTAGAGAGTGAGTAGTAGAGAGTAGAGAGTAGTAGAGAGTGAGTAGTAGAGAGTAGTAGATAGTGAGTAGTAGGGAGTGAGTAGTAGAGAGAGAGTAGTAGAGAGTAGTAGAGTAGTAGAGAATGAGTAGTAGAGAGTGAGAATTAGAAAGTAGTGGAGTAGTAGAGAGTAAGTAGTAGAGAGTAGTGGAGAATATTCCAAAGTTTGGCACAGCACCACTTGCACAATAAGTCCAATCAAATCATATCACTTAGAGTCCTTATTGAAGCGCTGAATCTTGGTGTATATTCAAATGCTTTTATTTTCCTTAAGTTTATGTACCACAGCCAGCCAACGCGTTTTGTTCTGTACAACAGAACTTCTTCAGGACGTTCTCATTTCCTTCAAGTTATGTTGGTATCCTGTTGTCATCTAACTAGATATTTCTTCCAAATGTTAGACGAGACGTAAGTACATTCTTATTCAAAGTGACTAGGTATCAATTTTACCCACACAATTCGGGTAGACTTGTGTAATTTATAGCATCCTCAAAGTCAGTCTTTCAAAAATTCAAAAGTATAGGACATGATAATCCAAATCCAAATGTTTCTCAAGAAAAGTCATTTTCAATCGTTCAGAATATCAGCGTTTGTGCAGATATGACCCAGGGACCCCCAGTATGCAAGGGGAATTAGTCCCCCCTCTGCAAACGCGCCAGTGGCCTGAGTTGCAGAGAGGTGTAAAAAGGGGCATAGCCTCATTACACCTCTGTGAAATGCAGCCCCCTGGCGCATACTGGAGGTTCCAGGTGTGCTAGTTGGCCCCCAGGGAGCCCTAGTATGTAAGGGGAATTAGTTTCCCCTCTTCAAACATGCACGGGGCTGCGTTGCAGAGAGGTGTAAAAAAGGGTGTGGCCTCATTACACCTCTCTGCAATGCAGTCCCCTAGCGCATACTGGAGATTCCTGGTGGGCTTTCAGGTCCTATATAGTTAGGAACTAGCATTAAAAAAACCTTTGAAATTAACTGAAAAAAACATAGGTTTCAGGCCTTATATAGTTAGGAATTCACATTTAAAAAACCTTGCAAATTCACTGAAAAAACCATAGGTTACAGGCCTTATATAGTTAGGAATTAGCATTTAAAAAACCTTTGAAATTCACTGAAAAAACCATAGGTTTCAGGCTTTATTTAATTAGGAATTAGCATTTAAAAAACCTTTACAATTCACTTAAAAAACTATAGGTTTTAGGGGTGTTAAAGTTAGCTGGACATTTCACTCATACAAAACCATTGAAATTGCTCCTATATAGTTAGTTGTACTAACTATATTTCGCGCACCCGCAATCCACTGCTGATGATGTCACATATTACATCATTCATGACATGGTCAGTGACATCACTGATGACATCTCAAATGACATCACTGATGTGCGAAGCGCTGGCAATCATGAAATAAATTCACTTGTTTGCACCAGCGACTATTGGGTTCACTCCTTGTCATTTTGGATTTATGCAGTGGCAGTCTGCTGCGTGGCGATTTTCCAAAATATATATATATATATCTATATACATATATATATATATATATATATATATATATATATATATATATATATATATATATATATATATATATATATACGGACGCCAGTAGGTAGTTATAGTCAGGACCTAATTTCCATAGGAAATCCACAACATTCTATTTGGAATAACTATGGCACCGGTGGACAAATCTGTGCAAATTTCTCCAAGAAAATGGCCTGCTTGGCTCCGCTCCTTCCCTGAAAGTTTGGTGGTGATTCATCAAGTGGGGGCCGAGAAAAAAGGGGGTCCCAAAACGTGTTTTCCCCATGCAATTTTCCATTGGGACCTTTGGCCAGGGCTACTGCCCGAACGGCTGAACGGAATTACACCAAATTTGGCAGAGAGGTATAGTTTGGTTCGCAGATTGTGCTTTTTGTTAAATGGTGTAAATCTGTCAGTAGTTCCTGAGAAAATCACGAGTAAAATCATAGCGATATCTAGAGACGAAGTACTGCACGCGTACGGAGATCCGTTCAATTACGATTGGATGTCAACTGTCTGTCAACACTCGAAACCAGGAAGTGTTGGCAGCCATCTTGTGCCTCAGTAGAACCGATTTAGAAGAAAACAGTTAAACAAAGTGGGAAAATAAGGAAAGGGGGCAGGGTAGAAACATCCTGACTCTGTAGGCCTGTTCAGGGGGTCCCATATGGATCTTTAGGTCCAATGTTTTATTTATTTTTTAAATAAGAAATCGTGGGGTATGTGTATTGTACGCGTACGCAGTGGAAAAGGAAAAAATAAAACTAGAAGTCCGTTTTAGGTGGGCCAAATCCCGGGGGCATTTTTTACCAAAATGGGGGGCTTGTAATGTCTCTGGAGTCCCGGGGAACGGCACTCCCCGGGGTTTCATTTTGAAGTTTGCGGGGGGCTTACGGCTGCCCTCCACGTAGCCACGGGGACCGCTACCTCCTCGGGGCTTTTTTTTTTTAAAGTATGTTTTCAGCTTTACCCCCTCCCCTTATGTGTACAGTAAGTGTACCGAAAAAACGTACAATTACGAGCACAAGCTGCATGTTGATTGGATGTTTACTGTCTCTCAACACTGCAAACCAGGAAGTGTTGGCAACCATCTTGTGCCTCAGTAGAACTGAGTGACAAGAAAACAGTAAAAGAAAGTTGAACAATAGGGACATGGGGCAGGGTAGAAACATCCTGACCCTCTAGGCCTGCTCAGGGGGTCCTACACTGATCTTTAGTTCGCAATTTTTATTTTTATTTTTTAAAGTAAGAATTCCCGGAGTACGTGTATCGTACGCGTATGCGGCAGAAAAGGAAAAAAAATAGAAGTCTGTTTCATTTGTAATCAGCC